>NC_048224.1:89280208-89475432 GCF_002007445.2 Ailuropoda melanoleuca | reverse complement strand
TGATGGGTAGTAAGGAGGGCACGTATTGAATGGTGCACTGGGTGTTATACGCAACTAATGAAGCATCGAACGTTGTATCGGAATCCGGGGATGTACTGTATGGTGACTAACATAATATAATAATAAAAAAAAAAAAACCGGCATAAAGTGTACCCATAAAAAAGCTTTTCATAATTATTTCCCTGTTTGTTAGCTTCCGCATGATTTCTTTAACTCCTAATTTAGGCATTTTTCTTACTAAAACCAAACTCCTTCACTTAGTAGTAATCTACCAAATGAACTAGGTATCCTGCAACAAAGAACGGATGCTCACGCTGTTCATTTTTTCAAGGACTTTGAAACTACATACCTAAGGGTGGTAATCAGCTTATCAATGCATTCTGAAGAACAGTTGCCTAAATAACACATGCTGGTTGCTTGAACTGTAACACTTTTAATCTAATTAAATACTTAACTGAATTAAATTATGAGAAATTAAACTGAAACAATGCCATATTTTATAATTTTAATTTAAAAAGATCAGAGAGATGTTAGAACAATGGTATAATGTAACCACTTCAGAAGTAAACCGCTCAGGGTTTCTTTGGTCATTTAAGTGACCAGGACTTGAAAATTCTACATTCTTTTCAGTACATATTTTATCTCATTCATTCTTTAAATTAAATCCTGTGATATAAGAAGCAGTATTATCCCCAACTTCAGATGAAGGAACTATGGTTGAGTAATTTACCCAAGATCTGGAAGCTGATATGGAGTGGATTTGGCTTTTTTTTTTTTTTTAAGATTTTATTATTTATTTGGCAGAGAGAAAGAGAGAGGGACACAAGCAGGGAGAGTAGAAGAGGGAGAAGCAGGCTTCCCGCTGAGCAGGGAGCCCTACTCGGGGCTGGATCCCAGAACCCTGGGATCATGACCTGAGCTGAAGGCAGATGCTTAAAGACTGAGCCACCCAGGCCCCCAGATTTGGCATTTAAAAATAAGTTGTTTGACTTGAAAGCCTATGCCCTATCCACCACCATGCTCAAAAGACCTAAAATTAATCAGCTTGTTCTGGTATTTCAAAGGAGGTGAGTACATTTATGTGAAAAGTTAATTATTTGTGATTGAGAACAACACTGCCCAGCAGAACTTCCTGTGATGATGGAAATGCTCTTTACCTATGCTGTCTAATAGGGTAGCCAAAAGCCCCCATGTGTTTATTGACTACTTGAAATATGACTGAGAAACTGAACTTTTAAAATTTATTGAATGTGCCCGGTGCTACATTGAACAATGTAGTTCTAAAACTCCAAAAGTGTGAAGCACTTTAGTTAAGATAGACATTGAAATAACACATGATGTGTACTGCAAGCCACCAGGTAACCAATCGGGTAAGTATAGGGTGCATTACAGTACTGAGGGGAACAGGACGACTTCGTATTTTCTAAAATCTAAGGAGCTAAAATATATTTGGCCTCCCTTTATAGTGGGAACTTAAATTAGTCATCTCTGGCTGATTATAGAAGGAGAACGAATCCTAAAACTGCCTCCACATGAGGAAAGTGGAGACAGCTTACATCCACGGTTCTCCAAGTGTTGTTCCCAGATCAGCAGCATGGGCATCACCTAAGAGCTTTAGAAATCCAAATTCTCATGTACCGCCCCGGATCTAGTGACTCAGCAATCTGCATTTTATCAGGCCCTCCAGATGATTCTGAAAATGCTGAAGTGTGAGAACCACTCTATCAGGAAATTTGGGAGTAAATGGGAAGAAGCCAGAAACTCTGCTGCGACAGGTATCAGAGCACCTTGAAAAGAGAACAGCTGAGGGGCGCCTGGGTGGCTCAGTCCTTAAGGGTCTGCATTCGGCTCAGGTCATGATCCCAGGGTTCCGGGATCGAGCCCCGTGTTGGGCTCCTGCTCAGCAGGAAGCTGCTTCTTCCTCTCCCACTCCCCCTGTTTGTGTTCTCTCTCTCGCTGTCAAATAAATTAAAAAATCTTAAAAAAAAAAAAAAAAAGATTGAAAGAAAAGAGAACAGCTGAAGGCAACAGGCTAGAGCTAGCCTTACTCTTACCATTTCCTTAATCACTTGAATTTCTTCACTTCTGACAAGTGGTTTCATATAATGGAAAAAGAACATGGTTAAGAATTCTGGTCCCAGCCACTGCTGTGTTGTGCTTCCAATAACCGGGGGTTCTGCCAAGGCAATGATTCTGAAGGAGGGGTGGACAGGAAAAATGGATCTAAAAGGGGAAAAAATAAAACAAATAAACATAAACTTTCATATTACAACTGAGGTCATGGTAGCNTTTGTGTTCTCTCTCTCGCTGTCAAATAAATTAAAAAATCTTAAAAAAAAAAAAAAAAAGATTGAAAGAAAAGAGAACAGCTGAAGGCAACAGGCTAGAGCTAGCCTTACTCTTACCATTTCCTTAATCACTTGAATTTCTTCACTTCTGACAAGTGGTTTCATATAATGGAAAAAGAACATGGTTAAGAATTCTGGTCCCAGCCACTGCTGTGTTGTGCTTCCAATAACCGGGGGTTCTGCCAAGGCAATGATTCTGAAGGAGGGGTGGACAGGAAAAATGGATCTAAAAGGGGAAAAAATAAAACAAATAAACATAAACTTTCATATTACAACTGAGGTCATGTAAAGCCTAGGCAACAATATGCCTACTGCTGTTAATATAGTTAAGGCTGTTATCCAAAGAACAAGCTTTGAAAAAAATCAGGATGTCCTAAGAACCTATTATTAAAACAGAAAAAGAAGGGCACCTGGGTGGCTCAGTCAGTTAAGGGTCCGACTTTTGATTTCAGCTCAGGTCATGATCTCATGAGCTCAGGTCATGATTTCAGCTCAGGTCATGATCTCAGGTGAGATCGAATCCCACATTGGGCTCTGTGCTGAGTGTGGAACCTGCTTGAGAGTCTCGCTCTCCTTCTCCCTCTGTACCTCCTCAACTCACTGCACTCTTCCTTTCTCTCTCTCTCTCTCTCTCAAATAAATAAATAAACCTTTAAAAAAAGAAAAAAGAATCACCTACTGCTAAAACATGATGTATTGTTTCCACTGATGATCTCCATCCCTGTACAAACCACTGTCTTGGATATGTTGTCATGCCTCCGTAGTCCCTTGAAACAAAATCCCATCCAGTTCATATTCATTACATAGGTTCCATTTCTTTATTCAAAATCCCCTCAAAATTTCCTGTCTTGCAAGGAACCCACTCTACATCAATCAGAGAAAGACCAAGGAGTATGATCCAGGATGAGAACACTTTTCATAACACAGAAAATTTAAGCAGCATAAGGGGCTGGGTTAAATTTAAAATCTGGATTGACAATAAGAATACTTTAGGTCTTCAAAAGATAGAGAAAAACTAAACTTTTATATAATTCACTCTTTTGTCATTTTATAGGAAATACTGTGATTTTTTTAAAGTGCTCCCTTTTATAAATCTCTGCTAGGGAATCTGAGGATGTAAATATTTTGGGACACATAGAAGAATAAGGTAAGACTTCCCACCATTTATAAAATGACTTGAGTATGTTTTGGAGAACAGACTAGACACCCCTTGCGATCTAATCATGTGGTGATACTGTCAGTTCTTATTAATTGCACTCCAAACCCCAGTGGAAATATAACTTTAGAGGGTAATATCACCCTTGCTACGAGAAAGAAAAGATAAAACGCAAACACCTGCCAAGATCTTCACAAAAATAAAAATTTAGGTGCATAACCGGCTATTCACTGGCATTAACTATTATAATAGAACCCAACAGTTAAGTGATTAGGCAGCTAGAATATTAGGAGGTACGATATGTGTGGAGAGAATTAGATAAGTACTCTGAAGATTTAAGATAAGAAAATGCCCTCCCAATAAAACAGGTAGGTCCACTGAGTCTCTGACTACATGATCTGTACTTTTAGAGGCCACAACATAATTTGCAAACTAGGGAAAAGCAGTTTTTAGAAATGGTCATATGAAAGGTCTAGAAGTATTCATAAAAGCTACCAGATATAATTTCATTTCTCTAGGTAGGACAAAAAAAAAATCCTTATTTACAGATATTCAAGCAGGGCATGGGAATGAACTGTCCAGAGGAGTTGTTCTGGGAAAACAGGAAAGAATAACAACATGAGCAGGGTCTGAAAGTCCTGAGGATAGCATGAGCACTGAGGACTGCCAGCAATTAATTAGATAGTCACACAAGAGAATCTGGACACAGAAAATTCTGTGATCTAAAAGCTAAAAGGGAAGGTTCTCCCATTTTCCACTTCTGCCAAGTGGTTTGCCATATTCCAGAAAACTCAGCTCTGGGGCCCAACAACAGATGTTGGATTCATCCTTGATCCTCCCCTCTTTCCTAGCTGGGACAAAAGAAGGTGGGAGAGACACTGCTGCATTTTTGTGATTTGACTGCACAAAATTAAATCTGCAGATGTAGTTTCTTACTCAAGATAATGAAGGATACTAAATCGGGGAATAAACAAAGCCAAAATCCAACAACACGTAAGCCAAAAGAGGAAGTCCAATTTATATCCTTAAACCAAAAGATCAGGAAGCAGGTACCGCAGCTGAGCTATAAATTTAGGACTAAAAGAGCAATTAACATGAGAATAAGCCACTAGAGAGCAAGCCAGGTGGTTTGAATTTAATAGGTGATGATCATTGCTTAGCACATACACTGTCTGTGGCTTGCTTTTTGGTATTGACTCTAGCAGGGTACACGAGTAAGCTGGCCCAATTTAAAGAGGGCAGTTTCTGAGACAGTTGATGTGTCAGGCAGAGAAGTGTACGCTGACTATAAAAACAGCCAGCAAACTACTGAATAACAGGATAAGGACCGTTGTGTTGCTAGGTCCCCCAAAGGCTTCCTTACATATAAATAGGTCATATGGAAAGTCATTTCCTGATAACGACAGGATCTCCACGTCTGAAAGTTGGAGAGCAGAGGACCCCTGAGGATCTGCCAGGTACTTCCAGGTGATTTAATATACTGGCATGAAATACAAAGGCTGGATAAGTGGTAAATAGTTGAGAATTAGGAAACAAGCACAGTTAAAAGTTAAAAGCAAGGTTAACTTTAATTTTACTAGAATTTAACAACAACGAATAACAAACGAAACTAAAGATATGGCTTAACTTCAGATAAGTAAACATTTCATTAAGATTAAAGATTGAAAAGCAAAATGCACTTTTAAAGAAAGATTTCAAAAATAAAAGTATTGAGGTCAGTATGTTTGGGGGCATAAATACAAGTTTTAGAGAGTAAAGCGCCTTCCACTGCTTCTCAAAAATAAAAAGGAATGAATTATTGATATACATAACAACATGAAAGATCTCAAAATAATTATGCTGAGTGAAAGAAGCCAGATCAAAAAAAGTATATACTGGGGGATCCCATTTATATAAGGTTCTAGAAAATTCAAGATATATCAAGTAACTGGAAGCAGATTCCTAGGAATGGGAGAGGAGGTGACAGAGGTCAAGAGAGAGGGATTTCCCAGCGGTCTGAGGACACTTAGTTGGGGGGGGGGTGTCACAGATGTATTCATTATCTTGACTGTGGTGATAGTTTCATAAGTATATATGAATATCAAAAATTATGAAACTGTACACTTCAAATATTCAGTTTATTATATGTATTATACCTCAAAAAAGCTATTAATAAAAGAAGAAAGACTTCAATAAAGTCCACTCTTTTGAAGGAAATTAGAGGGCAATTTTTGTCAAACGTATATATTAAGGAATTTGAGAGAATGACACAGAAGGTTTTTATAAAGACATTAATCATAAGCCAGAAGAGGACTTTGTAACCGGCCTTCTATACTATTACTAGTGTTCACGTTCTGAACCTACAGGCTGTGCAGTTCTCAATCTACAGCCACGCAGCCCACATTTCACCTTTATTTCCTAGGCAACGTAGCAAACTGCATGGACACATTCCTTACTCATCCTTATACCACACAAGGTCTAGAGTGATACTTGGAAAAGAGCAGATTCTGAATAACTAAATAAAGGTATTGCTGTTGTTAAGAGCCATCACTGCAAGAAACTTTTTGAAGACCTTTGATGGCAAGGACAAAAGAAAGGTAATTGATAAGAACTGGGAATAATGGTTTTCCACCCAAAAGCAGAGCAGGTAATCTAAATCTGGTCTTGAATGAGTATGTTAGAGAAAGTGCATCCTCTCTATCAAAAAGATAAAACCAAAACACACAATAGTAATTAGACTTTTCACAGACATGGAGTTTGGAAAAAATGGTTCTTTTTCAAAATCAGAATTTGCTTAAGGCTCTTTGTTTTGAGAATCAAACACAAAGACTCGGGCATAAAATCCTGGATTTATCTTGAATTTTGTTAAAAATTTACATGGCCTAATTTGCCAGCAAAAAGATGCTGAGGTTTCTGGGGAGGCAAGAGAGAATGCTCAGATCCTACCTGTCCTCAAGCATAGGAGTAAGAATAAAAGGGTCAGAGAAGCTAATCAATCAAGGACTACACCCAATGTCCAGTTATGGTTCACCACTGATCAGAAAAAACTGGGAGATTATAAACTATTTTCAATGTTCAATCACAATCAATACAAATAGAATATACAATAAAAATATAAAAACATTATAACATATACAATTATAACTGAGACTAGGCCACTCATCTTTCTTGCTTCCCTGAGATAACCTTTCTTGGCAAAATAAACAATTAGTAATGCACAGACTCTTGGCCCCCTCATCTATGCTCTGACCAATGGCAGGAAGGGACACACTTAGCAGCCTACAGTATTTGTACTCCCCCTTTCCCCAAAGAAGTTTTTCTCATCAAAGGAAGCAGTTCTATTTTGGTCCTTATTTCCTGTGAGAAATGCAGGCATGGTGTCTGGTGTGCATGGCCATCATGCTATTTCTAACCACCATGTCCACTGGATTCTTGGTGTCTTGCAACAAGAGAAGGAAAGTCACTGACATTTCTGACGCCATATCTGAGGGCACATTAGCTACGCAATTACCTGCAAAGAATGCCTGCAGAGGGTTCTGCTCAAGATAAATTATCTTGATGAAGAATTAGAATAAGGTCAGCAAAAGAGTCAAAAACAGTTGTTTAGAAATTGGGTTTCACACTATGAAGCTGAAAGGCACCGTAGCCCATTGCTAGGAGCTATTAATTATGAGACCTTGTGGTATCAGACTTGTCATAAAAGGCAAGGTATTGTTGTTAGTAGGTTCATTAAAGGAAGCACTACTAGCTCAGAAGGTCATCTAAAACCAGATTAATAGAATTCCTTTACTTTGAGTTTCCTAGAACTTACACAAGTTAAGATTTATTCAGTCGTTCAAACCCATTTACTAAGTGGTCTACTGCGTGTCAGGTATTGCGACATTCGAGACAAAGAGATGAAGTGTAGAGCAACAAGGTCCTGCAACATTAAAGTCCTAAGTTCCAGTCATTTCCGGAGGCCCAACTGCATCCTTGCCTCTCCTCTGACCATGTGAAATACCCATAAATTCCTTTTGCAACAATTTAACTTTTTTTTGGTTCCTTGCAACTAAAGGAGTCCTGCTAAACACAAATATGAAAACTAGTCCTATCTGAATACAAACAGGTACCGAAATTTACCAAACTGGGTCTAGAGACAAAGAAGCTCTTAAACCTGCTTTCCCTTCATTCTAACTTTAACTTCTTCCTCTATCTCAAAATTGCCCAAGGAAACAAAGTGTTAATAGCTGAGTTTATTAAAGACTTTCAGAAATAACAATCATTTCACTGAACTTTAATTCTGTGCTTAGGTAGAGAAATGAAAGGACAGGTGATTCAGATGATGAGTTTCTAATTCATAGTTCAAATGCTAATGCCAAGAGTGGCATATTAGATATGCACGGCATATAGGATCAACCCATGTTAGATAATGGGTCATATTACTGGTAAGAACAACTCATGAAAAATTAACTTTCTCAATGAGTACAAATTTCCCACTTTATACTACACTATGTCCTTTTGGTCAACCTGTCAGCTCTCTACCTAATAAACACGCTCTGAGAGAAATACTGTCAACTGACATAAACTTACTATATTCCACTCTATTATAACCTATTCTAACCCTAACAGAGAACATATTTAATCTTGGAAAGTAAAAAATGGACAAAATTAAATCAAGTTTAGCCAGGAAAAGATAAATTTACTAATAATCCATATCATCAGAGTGAAGCAGATTCTGTAACATGACTGTTTAACAATGAAATAGAGAAAAACTGTTTACAATCATAAGAAAAGAGTGTGTTTCTCAGGCAAAAGAAGGAGAATACTGATAAGGAAAGGAATTAGACTTTCAAGTGGTAGGAATGTTTCAGACAGAGGAGAATCAACTGTTAGACATCTTGCCTCTGAGAAGTCAGCGAAGACCTGACAAACTGACAGATCGTAAGAAAGAACAGAAAATTAGAAGGTGAGCCCAGGAGACTCAACATCTAACTGATCAAAGTTGCAGAAAGATCAGAGGAAATGGGAAAGTGGGAGTGGACAGAGATCTAGCATGACATGTGAGCTACAAGTATAAAGGGCAGCAGGTCCAGATGAGGGCTGGTGGGAATGCACTATGGGACAAAGATGAAACTGATAAAAGCCTGATGTGCCTCAACGTGCTGAGAGGAGATCTATACAAGAGGGGAAGCGTCTGGGATGAAAAAGTGATAAATACATAGAAAACGGGGTCACTTCCTCTTCTGTGTTCCCATAGCATTATTGCAGAGATCTGTTCTAAAATTTAAAAGCTACATTGTAATTATTTCTCTCTGTATCTGCCTCTCTTCGTATGTACGCAATTGCTAACTTTAGGAAAAACAAAACGTATGCAAGAAAGGAAAACAACTGTAGTTTACCAAATGACTCAGCTGTTGTATAGTCCTTATGTAGTGATAATCATGCAGATGTTGAGTGAGGTTCTAAAGACAATTATTCCATAACTACTCAGGAAGAATGAGAGATGGGAAGGATGTATACGTAGTAGGAAGAGGACTGGTAAAAAGAGCTAAACGTTAATTTTCCATAGGAAGAAATCAATCAATAATGCCTAACACTGAAAAATAAATCAAGAAATATCAATGAAAGCATATTATGATATTGCAATAGTGATGTATGGGGACAGGGTGGCTACACTTGAGATGAGCACAGCATAATGTATAAACTTGTCGAATCACTATGTGGTACACCTCAAACTAATGCAGCACTGTACGTCAGCTATTCTTAAAAAAAAAAAAAAGAAGCGTATTATGTAGTGATACGGAGGTAAGTACGTGAAAAAAAAAAAACTGCTTAAAGTTGAAAAGAGTAGGCTCTGGGATGTGGGAAATGGGAAAGTGTCCGAGGACAGATGACAGAGGACTGGTATTTTTCATAAAAAACCATGAAAAAGTTATCTGGCTCAACTTCTATGCATGTTTAACAAGGATACAAAACTCAAACAAAAATTAAAAATAAGTGAAGGAAACCAAGTAATGTTCTTATGACTTGTTTCTATCTACTCGGAGTGACCTCTAGAAATAGAACTGAGCCTGGTTTGTATTCAAGGGAGTGATGAAAATCAATAATGATGAAGATGGGACACTTTGAGAAGGAAGTACTACTACCCAGTGTGAGCCAAAACCTCAACACGATGCTCAGGGCCACTCTGTTCCTGAAATTGTTTTCATTTGTAAAACCTCTTGTGACCATTAGGGAGAACTTGGGTACTTCTCAGGAAAAAGGGCTGTCATTTCCTGGACATTTGACTACAAATACAATGGTCCTGAAGCCCTAAGGAGCCTGAAAAGCAGACTTTCTGAGAGCTACTGCCCAACTGCTTGGATTCATCTCCCTGAAAATATAAACTGTTCTCTGATGTGTGGTTCACATTCAAATAAGGTACAAATGCTGATTGTTATATAAAGTAAAGGTATGAAATGAGAGGGATCTTTATAACTTCCCTCCCTAGACCCTCAACCAAACTATTTACGGGCTAGAGGAATTTCATGATGTGTATCCCAGAAGCATAAATACCTGTGTATAATCAAATGATTTTTTTAGATAACTTATACAGAGGTAGTAAGGAATTTAATATTTCCTTTCCATAAAAAAATTCCAAGGAAATCTTTAAACAAAACTCTCCTTAAAACAGAAACACAATAAGAAATACTTAATTATCATTTGTAAAGTTTTAATGTGTTAAATATGTCAGCAAGCCCTTTGTGGGGAGAGGAAGCTTCAAATAAATAAGATTCAATTAAGTGATTAGGTATTTGCCAAGGTAACAACCTCTAATTGTGTCAAAATATCCATGGAAATGTAAGGAGATAAAACTTATATCTGCCAAACCTCCTCTAAAGGAAAGCAGTATTTAGTTAGAAGGAATATTTTGCAATTTTTCAAACACATTGAAAATTTGAAAGAATAGAATATGAACACCTGTTACCTCCTTCACCTAGATTTTTGCCAACTATTAAGATTTTACCACCTTGTGTTCTCATTCCCACTTGCTCTTTCTCTCTGTGTGCTGTGCACATGTAGCATACGTACATGTCTTTTTTCCCCCTGAAACATCTGGAAGGGAATCACCGGCCTCTTTTTACGTTATCCCTTAAATATCTCAGCGTGCATCTCCTAAGAACAGGAATATTCTCCTTCAAAACCAGAATACCATGATACCTAAGAATATTACTATAAACTCAATATCATATAGTATATATATTCCATATTTAAACTTTCCCAATTGTCTCGAAGTATCTTTTCTAGCTGTTTCCATTTTATTTCCTGATCCAGGATCCAATCAAGATACATATGTAGCATTTGGCTGGGGCATTTCTGGAAGGAATCCGTAAGTAAGCCACAAAGGGTAATCCTGCATCAGGTGGTTTACCTCAGTAATAACTGATCGCTTCCTAGGAGGGAGGGCTCGGTAGACTATGAGGCTTTTTTTTTTCTTGCCCTGAAGGGATACAAAGTATGGGGCCAAAACTGAGTTGCTAGGACAACGGAAGGGGGATTACCTTCTTAGAGCTAATGTTCTTATGAAGTGTTGAAACACGTATGTGAAAGTAAGGCTGAGAGTGCAGAGCACACTGTGGATAGCAAACTCAAGTTGTAAGAAATGCCAGATTGTGAGCATGCTCAGGACACCAAATTATTAAATGATTCGAAGTTAGCGTGGCTTGACACTCAGCTGAGAAGAATACTAAAAAGAAGGCACACGCGAACACAAGAACAAGAGCGGGGCACCCAGCATTACCTCTTCCGAAGCTGCGCGTCAGACACTTGCAGCTCCTCCTTTAAACGCTTATACCTGTCTTCTCTCAGCAGCCGAGAGCCATCGTAGAGGCTTAGCTCCCGATCGTGGATCAACCTAAGGGAGAGGGCAAAGTCAGGGAACAAATTCATCAGTTTGGAACGTTGAAGTCACTAGAGGTGGAATCAACTGACATTTTAATCGTGTCTATTATTGCGGACAATTGAGTCTAACAATTTTGTTAGATGCACTTTTTGAAATTTCAAGTCGGCTAATGCTATTCTACTTGGCAAAACTCTTGGTTTCTGTACTGGAGAGCAGTAGTCATGGTTACTAGATGAGGACAGCGGGGAGGAGAAGGATGAGGAGCTGGGAGGGGAAAGGAGGAAGGAGATGAAAAGCAGCAGCTGAATGGGTGACTCAGGATAACCCTGAGGTGCATACTAATGAACAAGAGAGGTGGTACACACTCTGAGTCTAATGTAACTCTTTAAGGGATAGTATTATCAACGTATTTCTGTCCTTGGAATTACAGGATTTAAAATATCAAAAATCTTAATAATGAAATAACTGGTGCTAGTCCATATTTCAACTCTGATGGTGACCTAACCATGCACAGCACACATAGCATTGTCTTCCAGATGTTGCAGAGGTTGAAAACACTATTGCTAGATTTTACACCAATCCCAGAAGTCTCCGGATGCCCACATTAGAGCTGCCCCACATGACCTCCACATGGTAAGCACTAAGGCCTCACCCTGGATCACTTATATATGACTTTGGGGAGGTGGAGCTCAGGCATCAATAACTTTTAAGCCCACCCCCACAAGGTGATTCCAAGGCAGAGAGCTGAGCAGCACTTGCCTAGCACAATGCCCAGGAGACAGCAAGTACTCAATTAATGATAGCTGCTCCTTTTCCTAAGTGCTTGGCCTAACCGGCAAGAGATAACCAATAAAAGGGGAGAGTAAGTATTAATTTTGTTTGTATCTGTATTTATCTATTTACATGAAAAAACTACTGTAAATCTATGGGATATTTATGGCAAATCACTAAAAATTTGTGATTATTATTTTCAAATACTCTCAAGTTTAATCAGGATTAACACAATGTTTTTGGAATTTTTAATTATACTCAGTATCTGCATCTTGTCAAGGACAAGAAACTTTGAGTGGTTGGCTGGGGAAATGGATTATTCCATAGTTAAAAATCAAATGTCTAGAAATGACAGAATCAAGACAGAACAAACAAAAACTTGGTATCATTAATCTTCTGAAATGACACAGGACGGACATACTCTTCATGAAAGTTACAGATGAAATCTTCTCTTAACATTACATTCTAGAGAAGTTAATTAGGAATGTTTTCCCCACCCAAATTGAAATAAAGAAACAACAGTTACACAATCACAAAGTGAGCTTAGTCTATATTAAATATCATCAAACATCCATTACACATGTTATTTTTTAAAAAGATTTTATTTATTTATTAGAGAGAGAGAGAGAGAGAGCGTGAGTGGAGGGGAAGGGACTGAGGGAAAGGCAGAAGCAGGCTTCCCGCCGAGCAGAGAGCCTGATGTAGGGCTTGATCTCAGGACCCTGAGATCATGACCTAACCCAAAGGCAGACACTTAACTGACAGGTGCCCCCCATTACATATTTTATATAAGGTATACTTTGTCTTTCAAAATAATTCCAACAGGATTAATAATTTACATCTATGATTCATAAGATGTTTGTAAACGGTGATGCTGTGACTAACAAATTATAAAAAACGTGAGGTACGCGACTTACTTTATGTATGAACCAGCATATATGAAGTCTTTCAAAATTACTACCTAAAAGTTTTCTTTTTTCAACTCTTACCCAGAGAATTTTGCCATGGCAGTGTTTTTTCCCCCCAAAATGTTCAGTATTGGAAGTTTTACTGTACTGTGTTTACGACAATAAAAATATCTGCTGTTCTGGCTGGATACAGAAGTTAAGTTTCTCGCGATCTGCATGACCCAGTTTAAAAAAGACTATGATAGAGTTCCACGTCTACTGTTTACATGGTGTGTTTTTTTGTGTGTGTGACTCATACAAACCTTTGCAATACAGCAAGTGTGCCCGCATTGACCCGGTGGATGCCATCCAAGAGGGCCAGCTTTCCTTCCAGGGCAGCATTCACAAGGGGCGAGGACCGCCACGCAGTGTCTCCGTTGGGAAGAGTGTATCTCTGCTGTAGCAGGTCACGTGCGGTCATATCCTGAAACCGAGCCCCACCACCGACCAAAGAAAATGCAGGATTAATTTTTAAAAGATGGATGGTAGCTTATTTAGCTTTATAGTTACCTCTCTGAACATAACATTCCATATAACAACTGGGAAGTCATCTTCCCCAATCCACTAAAAAGAAAAATACTCAAAAGCTTTTCCTGGTCATTTGAAGTTTTTCCTGTTACTCATCCACATACTATAGTAAGAGTGAGGGCTTTTTCTCCCCTCTTTTTTACTTAGCATTTTCCCCCTCCATTAAAACATTCATTTGATATCTATACAAATGATGGCAGTCATTGCCACTTGACCATAATGAAATTTAATTCGATCAGCTTTATTTTTGCAGGGACCAAAATGTGTGAATTCTTTTTTAAGAATGAGAGGCCATACAAACTCAATGGGAGGAGAGGCTTATCAATCCTGAGCCATTTTTTGCAGCTGAGTTCTCCTAAAAGGCCATGCTAGGGACTCAGCACAGTGACTCAGTATATTTAAAGAGGTTTAAAAATGGAACAACTGAAGGAGGACAGTTCAGATGAGGTACAGGAATTGACAAATAACAGCATGGCAGTTATAAGCAATTTTTAAAAAAAGATTTTATTTATTTATTTGACAGAGAGAGAGAGAGAGAGAGAGAACACAAGCAGGGGGAGCAGCAGGCAAAGGGAGAAGCAGGCTCCCTGGGACTCAATCCCAGGGCCCTGAGATCACGACCTGAACAGAATGTAAACACTTAACCAACTGAGCCTCCCAGGCAACCCATAGGCAATTTTTTAAAGCACACACACAATGTGTTAGCGCTAAAACAGTGTGACAGATTTAAGCAAACTATCAACAGCAGTGGCATATAAATGTCCATTTTTAAAAATGTGGAGTACCATATAATATCAACAATTTTATCTTACATGTATTAATGATGAATAGTTTGTTTTCTGTTATCAGCTTCAGAAAACTTCCATGCAACTTAAACAAAATTTCAACTTCTACAATCAATTTTATTCAAAAATTTAGTCTTTTGTAAATTCTTTGATATCCAACTCCAGTTTTAAGAGGACAGAAAACTAAAAAATTTGCTTATATTCACAATGGCAACAAATCTATACTGAAACCAAGATTAAAATGTAACTCTTAGTTATTTCAATTTTCTCACTATCAAAAAAGTACTGACTTAGGAAGTATGAATATGCTTATATTGAATCATAAAGACAGCTGAGAATAATAACATTCAAACTCACCAAGTCTCCGTAGCCCTAAAGGTCTGCCTTTGACACGTTATCAAAATTTGGCTTTAATTCATTAATTTTATTTAATTTTTTAACTGTGAACTTTAAATTCTATGCAAACTATATGAGCACGACATTCTAAGCTGCCAATGATAGCTGCAATACTAAACTGAGCCCCATCATCAGTGTTTACTAAGACAGTTTATGATGAGAATGAGCTCACTCCTATTCATGGGTATGCAGGAAAGGAGGGGCGCCTGGGTGGCTCAGCTGGTTAAACGTCTGCCTTTGGCTTAGGTCATGATCCTGGGGTCCTGGGATTGAGCCCCACCTTGGGCTCCCTGGTCAGCGGGGAGTCTACTTCTCCCTTGCCTTGTGCCCCTCCCCCTCCCCCTGCTCATGCTCTCTCTCTCTCTCAAATAAATAAAATCTTAAAGGAAAAAAAAAGAAGAAGAAGAAGAAGAGCAGGAAAGGGAATCCCTGTACAAGAAAAATAGGAAAAATCAAAATAAATGTTTGCAGGTCATTTTTCACAATCAAATTATGAAAAACAACCAAATACATACACACAAATCTTTTAAAAATTAATATAAAAAACAGATAAATTTAAAGAAAACTCTTGGTAATAATTATTTCAGAAAAATATTCAGTATAGAGTTAATCATATATTGTTCTAGAGAATAAAGCAAACAGAAAACATGCTTTGACACGGTAGTTCTAAATCAAAGATACATATCAAAAATAGCTGGGGGAACTTTTGGAAAATACATAAGCATAGGCCCCATCACCCCAGATCTTGGGGTAGTAGATCCAAGGTGGGGCTTACCACCTGGGTTTTATTAGACATTAATTACATAGATGATAAATTAAATGTCCCCCAGGTGGGAAACACTGCTTTAAAAAACAAACATTAACTCAACGTGAAATTTTGTTTCATCCTATTTATTTATACCCCTCTCTTATTCTAGCAGGAATTATGAGATTACATGAAGATATATGAAATGTATAACAAAATAGTATAAATTAAAAGGTGAAAAAAATGAAGAAAGAAGAGGAAAGAGTAAGCCTTGTCTCCTTCAAGTATTCCTATTGGTAGTCAGAGAGGAGGTAACATGAAGAAAGCATCCCATTGATACTACATTTTTAAAGAAATGCATGGGTGTTAACTTTGAAAATGCCAGCTTCACATTGAAAAAGTATGGTCTCCTGACCCATTTTAGCTCTTGCGTCTTTTGCGTGGGCCCAGGAAAAGAAGATGAGGAATGTGACTCTGGCAGGAGATGTTCAGACTCATAAGGAGCTGAGGCTAGCAAATGGTAACATTTGTAAAAATTTTCAACAGAGAAAATTCCTTACTCACACACCAAGATATCCTGAATCACCGCTCTATGCACGCTATGAAAAAGCACTGCTTCACTGGGTGATGATTCCAAAATTCTTTCACACCTTGTTAATTCACACACTGTCCACAACAGTTGCCTCATTCAAATGAGTAAATATTTACTAGTAAAGATGACGAGAAAGACAACCAGTACCCAGAACTCCTCTTTTACAGCCTAGCAATTAGAGATCCCTTATTCTGACCCAAGTAAAGCATGATTATTTGTTGCTACACAACAAGGACTAACAGATCAACAGAGCTCAGCACCACTAATGACAACCACAACTACAGACAAGAAATATTCTCCCTTTCTTCAACCCTCACAGGAGTAAAAAATGGAAAACACTTGGCATTTCTTACGAGACTAGCTCAGTCCAGTTTTACCACCTAAACTCTTTCAGACTCCCATGGCAAAAAAGAGTCATTCTTCACTTCTAGTATGTCTTCACATCAAAATAAAAACCCTCCTGAGAGAAAGATAAAGCATTCCTTTTAATACAAGCTGTTAGTTCTCATAATTAAATTCCCGTATGGGGAGAAAAGATGAAGATTCCAGCTTTTCCTTAAAGAAATAATTGCCCCACTTTCCATAATATTAATTAAAATCAGAAATTATTTTTGATTGTGTGAGAGTGCAAGAACACCAAAATATAACTGAACTTCTGTGTAACTGAACCTAATCAAACCTAATTATTGACAGAATTTTTTCAGCACAGTCTGAATGAGTCAGTGATATGAATTAATTTCAATAATAAGCTAATCTTTAAAATAGAGTAACAGCATCTCCATCTATAGAATATTTGGATTTTAGTACTATAAAATTGTTGTAATATTTGTATTTATTTTAACATATACTGTACCATGAAATTGTTAAAAATTTATCATTTCTTTATTCTTCCTGCCTACATATGCATCCCTGAAGCAAATGGAGGGGCAAAATTAAAAAAGAGTATGCTTACTCCATATGATTGTTTTGAAAGTCACTAATAAAAATTTTTTTAAAAAGATGAACTTCCCAATTTTTGCATATATTTTTCTTATCCCTGAAACTTTTGAACTTATGAGAATAAAAATAGTACTAATGATATCATAGAGCCTGAACCATTTCCTCTTTCTGTATTTCCTTAAAAATTTTAAAACAACAGGACATGAAATCCAGTTCCTTTAGCGCTACCATTGTCTAAACTTGAACACCTCACCTTCTCACTCAGATCCCTGGAAAACATCCACAAACCTCTTAAGATTCAGTGTCATTTGGAATTTTGCTCTTTTATTTTTTTATTTTTATTTTTTGTAATTTTGCTCTTTTGATTCGCAATGGAGAAACCCTACTGAAAAAAAAGTCTTATTAAAATGAGAAGCATGGCTTCATGAAATGTCTCAGAAAACAGATCTGAACCTTAAAGTAATTATATAGTTTATAAGTTTTTAGTACTTTTGAATGATATATGCTAATTTTTATGACACTTCCTTGAGAAACCTGGATGTAAGTCATTAGTTTGATAAGTACAATAAGCATCTTCTATGTCAAGGGCCTAGAATAAGACTAGAATTAGTTTTCCAAAGCATAATATCATTCAGAAAGGTAAATGAAAATATTATAGTGAGTTTTTAGCATAAAAAGAAATTTAAGCTACATCTCAAATATGAATATTGATAAGAAAGTAAAATTTTACAGCATAAAGCATATATAATTTTTCTAGTGGACAATTTGTATTATTATAATAAATGGAGGATATAAAAATCTATACAAAATATGACCTTAATTAGATTAAACACACTTTTCCACCACATATATGAACCCAGAAGAATTTCAGAAAGTACTTGAGTTGGCTTGTAAAAATATGTATAGTATAATGTTATAAAATTTGAAATAAGTGGATAAAGAAAACTAAACAAGGGAAGATGAAATGAAGAAAGGTAAAGATAATACACAAAATATGTATTGTGAGAAGAATTTAAAATGTGAATCTAATGGTTTTACTATCTAACACACAAAAAAAAGAGTGACATAATAACCACAGCATTGACACCAAAAAAAGAAGCAGCACCATAATTTTTGATGGAGAGAGAGAGAAAAATTTGTTCCATGGGTTAGGTCATCATATAAAGTACAGTGTGTTAAGGAATTAAAAATAGAAGTAACAATTATTATAGCCACTAATACTTACAGAGAGTTTACTAGAGCTTACCAAGTACTTTACATAAATTAATTCATGTAATCCTTATAACCTTAAGAGAGAAACACAATAACTGCCTTCATCTTACAGAAGAGATAATGGAGGTATGAAGGGGTTAGCTTACCCAAACAAGGACACACTTAATAAGAAGAGGATCTGGGTTGTCCTCAAAAATATTATTACAATAAATACAGCAACAAATTTCAGTAAAAGAAATTCCACAGTGAAAGAGCTAGCTTGGATGAATCAGTACATGGATACCTTGGAGAGTTAATACAGGAATGTACCAATTGCACACCTCTCAGGCTGCCCTCCACAAACGTTGTTTCTCAATCAAGTTCTTTGAGAAGAGTGAGAAAGTAGTGACTATGGTGTTGTTACCACTTTCCAAAATGTCCCCAAACACAGCTAGTCTCCACTGTTGTTTAAAAACACCTTTGTATACATGTGTAAAAGATCAAAATAAAGATGCTTTAGATAACAGTAATTATATTTCTAGGTGGATATGATTCTTTACTTTCTTATTTCTGAATCAAAAATATACACTGGGGGCATTCACATTTTTTTTTTGATTGGGCTAAGTATTATTGATTTTTTTCCTCCCAAAAGAAACTAGCTGAAATTCTATGGGCTTTCCAGGTCTATCTCAAATAAGTTTCGTTCAAATAAGCAAAAATATCCTGCCAAAAAATATCCTGCCAGTAGAGTATAAATATTAAGAAAATCTCGGATTTAAGTGAAACAAAGAATACACCAAGGCTAGCTGATGTAAGCCACCAATTTTGCAATAAGGGATTAATTATGTCCATACCTATTAGTGGCAGAAAACTGCATAAATATTGTATAAACACAGAATGTTAATAATTTTTAGGTCCCAGAATAGAAATGAAGCCATTATCTACAGTCTAAGCATGCTCAGTGAACAGAATGCAAGGCCTGCTGCCAACATTCCTCAGTGTCATTTATGTTTGATCTTAAAGAAGCCTCTCATTTTACATATTGTAAAATTATCTGGAAACTTTTCCATGCTTCTCCCCCAAGTTCTTCTCTTAAAGACCTATTTTTAACTTGTCACACATATAATAAATGCTTCCTTTATGCATACGATGACGTATACATAAGCCTACCATGATCGTTTTAAGTGACTCTGCTATGGATGGTAAGAAGCTGATTTTGAATCGTTTATAACTCTCTTCATTATAACCAGTGGGATCTATTCAAGATGATCTGCTCTGGTTAAACACTTATTCTATGAACACAGAACAAAATCCTTCTTACGGAGGCTAACCAGAAGTCAAACCCACTGTCCCACTAACAACTGATCCACCAAAAGAACATCTTAATAAAGTTGCAAAATAAAACCGAAGTCCAGGTCAGTGTATGTACAAAAAAAATGTCACATTTTTTTATATCCAGTGAAGATACCCAATCAAATACCCTTCTAATCTTCCTGTACTGCAGAGGCTAAGAAAACGAGAAACATCATTTCTTAGATGCTTTACAACTAAAGTTCTGTTGGTGACCCAGGTTCTACTAAGCATTCTCACATACACACAACTGGGAACAGAAAAACGTGGCAGTGAGCAATGAGAGGGAGGGGGCAGCCGGCTCCAGGGGACCTGTTCTTCTACTACAGCCACGGCTGAAACCCTCCCAGCTCTCTCATTCCTAACTGCGTAAAATCTAAACACTGTTCCCTGTCTCCCCAGAAATTCTGTGAGCTACCTAATACCCAGTGATAAGTCCCTCTCAGTATTAGATAGCCAGGATGGATTCTACTGTCCACAACAAAAACCACAACCTAAGGATAATAATATTTTAAGAATAAGCCAACTTATTAAAGAGCTGGTGCAGAAATGTTCATGGACAACAAAGTCTATGAAAGAGTGTGAAAAGACTTTCCAAAAGTAAGGTAAAAAGCAGAGATGTTACTGAGTAGAACCCCAGCAACACACAAACTGAAGAACCCCATTTTATTCAAATGGTACGGCAAACTCTGCTGCATTTTATCTCAAGTGTATGACTCTGTTAGATGAACACGTGGGAAAGTTACAATCAATTCTAGCTTAAATATTTGGATTGACATTTGCCTTACATTACATTAGTTTTTAAAAGCAAGTAACAAGATATAAAATCAAGGTTGTTGTAAGTACTAATAAGCAGTTCAGTATTCAGTAAAGACACCTAAAACAGATATGGCATTTGGCCTCATTCAGCCATGCTCGAACCCCGTCTGGTCAGCCAACATGGAAGTAGCAGGCACAGTATGAGGAAAGCAGAGTGTCAATTTCAAATCTGCTACTTCCTTCTAATACGATAAATGGATGATGGGAGGAAAACAACTTTAGAATTAAATGAGATGTCTGGCACCTAGTGGGTATTTGATAAATAACAGCTGAATCATAACTAAATGACGAAAAAAAATACAAATACATTAAAATTTAAATTTAACAATAAGTCTAAGTTCACAGTTCAAGACATTAATAGAAGTCAAGTGACAATACTATATGACAGAAAAAATTCTTGTTTTAGGATTTAAAGAAAAGATAATATGTAAACAAGTAGGGATTAGTAAAGAAAAGTTGACAAAGGTCAGATTTGAGCTGGCCCTTTAAAAATAATGTATATTTTTCAAAATTATTTTCCACTCCTTCATATATTGACTGCTTTCTACATGCAAGTCACTGTTCCAGGTGCTGAGGATATAGCAGTGGAACAGATAAACATGGTCCTTACATTCCAGGGGGAAGAGAACAAAAACAGACAAAGGAAAGGGGACAGAGGACAAGAAGGAAAGAAGGGAGGGAGGAGACACAACTAAGAAAAAAGATCATGTAGGGGGTCAGTGCTCTATAGAAAATACCAGGTAATGTGATAGCACATAACTTGGTGGGTCAAGGATGCCTTCTCTAAGTATATTTAAGTTGCAATCTGACAGACGAGAGGCCATGAGAAGATCAGAGGTTAGAGTATTTGAGGCTGAGGCAACAGCCTGTGCAAAATCCTAAAGGAGAAAAGCTAGATGAATTTAAGGGACTGAAAGCAGCCAGTGAGGCCGAAGCATAATCAGTAGAGGGTCCAGCAGGGAGAGAAAAGGCTGGAGAGGAAGGCATGGACAGTGTTTCTCAACTTTGGCTGCCTGTTGGAACTACTAAGTAGCTTTTGGAAAAATACTGAAGTCTGGGTTCCACTCAGACCGTCTGGTGATAGGGCCTGGACACTGGAAGTTTTTCAGAGTTCCTTAGGTGATTCTAGTAGGCAGCCAAGGTTGAAAAGCATTGATGGAGGGCTCATAAGCCAGGGTAAGGAGTCCTTAACTTTATTCTATGTATGATAGGAAGCTATTGAAAGATTCTAAGCAGGGAAATGACATGATCTGATTTACTTCCACTATTCTTTAGAGAATAGATTATGGGATGCAATATCTTCTAATTAAGTATCTATACTTGTTTAATATCTCAAATTAAATATCTACAAAAGAGTGTATAACTTAAATGTTTTCACCAAGAGATAAATTTTAAAATAAGTAAACTAAAACTGTAAGATATTAACGAAAGGAAGTGAAGAAGACACAAATAAATGGAAAGATATTCCATGCTCATGAGCTGAAAGAATTAGTATTGTTAAAAAGTTCCAAAACCTAAAGCAATCTACAGATTCAATGTAATCCCTATCGAAATTCCAATGGCATTTTTCACAGAAATGGAGCAAACAATCCTAAAACTTGTATGGAACCACAAATGGCACTGAATAGCCAAAAGGTCTTGAGAAAGAACAAAGCTGGAAGCACCACATTTCTTGATTTCAAACTATATCACAAACCTATAGTAATAAAAACTGTACGATATTGGCATAAAAAACACACACAGAGATCAATGGAATAGAATACAGAGCCCAGAAATAAACCCACACATACATGGTGAATAAATTTATGACAAACAAGTCAAGAACATACATTGAGGAAAGGATATTCTCTTCAATAAATGGTATGAGGAAAACTGTAGGGCCATATGCAAAGAAATGAAACTGGACCTCTACCTTACACCATACACAAAATGTCAACTCAAAATGAAATGAACACTTGAATGTTAAGACCTGAAACCACAAAACTCCTAGAAGAAAATATAGACAGTAAGCTCCTTGACACTGTCCTTAGATTTTTTGAATGTGACCAAAAGCAAAGGCAACAAACCCAAAAATAAACATGTGGGACTACAACAAAAGAAAAAGAAAAAGCTTCTGCACAGCAAAGAAAACCAACAAAATGAAAAGGCAACTAACTGAATGAGAAAAAAATATTTGTAAATCATATATCTGATAAGGGGTTAATATCCAAAATATATAAAAAACTCATACAGCTCCATAGGAAAAAAACAAACAATCTGATCTAAAAATGGGGACCTGAATAGACATTTTTCTAAATACCAACAGGTACAAGAAAAAGTGCTCAGCATCACTAACCTGGAAATGCAAATCAAACCTCAATGAGATCACCTCACACCTGCTATTACCAAAAAGACAAGAGATAACAAACGTTGATAGATGTAGAGAAAAGAGAACACTTGTGCACTGTTGGTGGGAATATAAATTGGTATAGCCACTATGGAAACAGTATGGAGGTTCCTCAAAATATTCAAAATATAACTACCATATGCTCCAGCAATCCCACTTCTATGTATATATCCAAAGAAAATGAAAACAGGATACTAAGAGAACTCTGTACTCCTGTGTTCACTGCAACATTATTAACAAGAGCCAAGAAAAAGGAAACAACCTAAGTGTGCCTCCACGGATGAATGGATAAAGAAAATGTTTTTAATACATATAATGGAATATTATTCAGCCATGAGAAAGCAGGGAGTCCTGCCATTTGTGACAACATGGATGGGCCCCAAGGGCATTATGCTAAGTGAAATAAGCCAAACAAAGAAAAATAAATACTCTATGGTATCACTTATATGTGAAATCTAAAAAAAACACAAAAACAAAAAAAGCGGAGAAAAGTGGTTTGGTTGTCAGGGGCTGGGAGGTGAGGGAAATATGGAGAAATTGGTAAAATGGTACAAACTTTCAGGTATAAGATGAATAAGATCTGGGCACCTGAGTGGCTCAGTTGGTTAAGCGTCTGCCTTCAGTTCAAGTCATGATCTCAGGGTCCTGAGATCAACCCCCATGCTGGGCTCCCTGTCGGTGGGAAGTCTGCTTCTTCCTCTCTCTCTGCCCCTCCCCCACCCTGCTGGTGCACATGCGCGCGCTCTCTCTCTCTCTCAAACAAATAAATAAAATCTTTGAGAAAAAAAGATAAGATCTGAAATGACAATGCAAAATGTGATGACTATAGTATTATATAATTGATATTTTCTAAGAGAGTGGAATTTCAATGTTCTCACCAAAACAAGAGACTGAGAGAGAAAGAAATATCTACAAATATTCAACCACATAACTGATATGTTCTTAAAAATCCTAAGTAAAGTTCCATATGCCAAAAATATTTTCCACCAAATTCTCAACAATAGGTCTAGAAGTAGTGGGTTAGAGCTACTTGGAGATGTGCATAGCTATAGTGGATCCTACAAAAAGCAAATGATGCTAGACTACTAACTGGCTGTGGGGGTTAGGGTGGATGGGGGGAGGCTAAGAAGTGTGTCATGGCTGCATTGCTTGACAATTCTTTTGATCAGCCTAATGTGTCCCCTTTGGGACTTTCCTAACAAAACTAAAGCTGCTCTCTCTGAATTGATCCCCATGGCAGACACTGTACAGCAGGGAGCTGAACACTTACTCATTAGGTGGGAGATAGGGAAGGGCTGATGGATTCAAAGAGGGTCATTAAGGATAAGTGTGGAGTCTCCTGCCTGAAGCAGCACAGAAAGAGGCTTGCTAAGATTCGAGAAATAGGCTGGTGGAGGTTAGCAGGTCAACTTCACCTTGCTCACCTTCTCACCTATGTGAGGGCACAATGGACATCAGTCCTCTCCTGTGCAGAGGCTGTCTGCCCACAGCTACCGAATTACGGTAGAGTTTAAAGGAACCACAGGAAGCCTCACAGGAGCTGGGAATGGCCAAAGACCCTCTTCAGATTGTTAATCTCTTAACAGTAGTCCACAGGGTATAAAATCAGGAATGTGGCAGCTTCTACCATCTTAAATTCCAAGCTACTTCAACTCTAAGTCCCCAGAAGCACTAAATGAACTCTGTTAAAGAATACCTTTCCCTTTGCTATCCTTTTTTTTTTTTTTAAGATTTTCTTTATTTTTTTGAGAGAGAGAGCACTTGAGCAGGGGGGAGAGGTGCAGAGGGAGAAGCAGACTCCCCGCTGAGCAGGGAGCCCAATGCGGGACTTGATCCCAGAACTCTGGGATCATGACCTGAGTCGAAGGCAGATGCTTAACCGACTGAGCCACCCAGGCACCCTGCTGTCCTTTTTGACTGTTTCTATGGTTTTGTCAAATGGCTTTCATTTCAAATACCTCAGAAAGCCCTGTTCCTACTATGAGACTGGCTTATAAATCAGCAATAAAGTTCTACACATTCAGAAAGTGGTTTGGATCCTGCATAGTTGTATTTTTTTAACAGGGGAAAAATAGAAAAACAAAGTATTTCAGATTCGCCAAAGGCAACCAGATGATAAAGCTGAGAGTATGTATATACTTTGTATTTCCAAGAATAAAATATGTTTGCAAAATACACTGTACATACAAAAATTGTGAATTTCAAGATCAAATCAGAGTTATATCCTTCTTTCTTTTCTTTTTTGATGTATTCCTCACAAAAAGAATACAGACATATAACATCATCACTAATCTCATTAACCTCTAGCAAACTCCTCATTCTTGCTGTGATCTTTGATGACTATAAAATACTAAGGACCCTTAAAATATTGCCCTAAGGACTTAAAGGTAGAAAATAAGTGGCCATAATTAATTTTCAGAAAATTATGAATAAAAAGATATAAACTGTAACAGCACATACATGAAACATGGAGGAAGGAATAAAAAAAGGGCTTTTTTTGTTTTTTTCTTTTTTTAGAATGTATTTGAGCTTAAATGACCATCAACTTAACATAGACTGCTATATATTTAGGATGTTATAAATGAACCTCATGGTAACCACAAATCCAAAACTATAATATATACAAAAACAAAAAATAATAGAGAAAAAAATCCCACCACTCTACAGAAATTCATCAATCACAAAGAAAGAGTGCAAGAAAGGAACAGAGAACTACAAAAACTACCAGAAAACAATGAACAAAATGGCAATAAGTACATATCTATCAATAATTACTTTAAACATAAATGGCCTAAATGCTCCAATCAAAAGACACAGGGTGGCACAAAAGATTTAAAAAAAAAAAAAAAGGACCCATCTACATACTGCCTACAGGAAACTCACCTCAGACATGAAGACACATACAAAATGAAAGTGAAGGGATGGAAAAACATTTACCATGCAAATGGACATGAAAAAAAAAAAAAAGCCAGAGTAGCAATACTTAGACAAAACAGATTTTAAAACAAAAACTATAACAAGAAATAAAGAAGGGTATTACAAAATAATAAAAGGATCACTCCAACAAAAGGATATGACAATTGTAAATATCTCTTCACCCAACACTGGAACAGCTGAATACATCAAACAAAGATTACTGAATACAAAGGGAGAAATTAATGGCAACACAGTAACAGTAGGGAACTTTAACACCCAACTTACATCAATGGATGTAAGGAAAATCAATAAGGAAACAGTGTCTTTGAATGACACATTAGACCAAATGAACTTAACAGACACATACAGAACATTCCATCCAAAAACAACAGATGACACATTCCTTTCAAGTGCACATGTGATATTCTCCAGAACAGATCACATGTTAGGCCGTAAAACAAGTCTCAATAAATGTAAGAAGACCGAAATCATACCACGCATCTTTTCTGACCACAACGGTATGAAACTAGAAATCAATCACAAGAAAATAACACAAACATGTGGAGATTAAACAATACTAAACAACCAAAGGGTCAATGAAGAAATCAAAGAAGAAATAAAAAAATACATGGAGACAAATGACATACATACAATGGTCCAAAATTGCGAGAACAGTTCTAAGAGGGAAATGTATAGCAATAAGGACTTATCTCAAGAAACAAGAAAAAGCTCAAATAAACAATCTAACTTTACACATCTAAATGAACTAGAAAAAGAAGAACAAACCAACCCATGGTGAGCAGAAGGAAGGAGATAATAAAGATCAGATCAGAAATAAATGACACAGAGACCAAAAATAAATAAATAAAAATAGAAAAAAATCAATAAAACCAAGAACTGGTTCTTTGAAGATAAACAAAACTGATAAACCCTTAGCCAGACTCATCAACTAAAAATGAGAAAGGACCTAAATAAATAGAGAAGGAAGAACTGACACCACAGAAATACAAAGGATTATAGGAGAACACTATGAAAAGCTATATGTCAACAAACTGGACATCCTAGAAGAAATGAATAAATTCCTAAAAACATACAATCTTCCAAAACTGAATCAGGAAGAAATAGAAAATCTGACCAGAGCAATTACTAGTAACAAAGTTGAATTGGTAATCAAAGAACTACCAAAAAATAATAACCCAGGACCAGATGTATTCATAGGTGATTTCTACCCAACATTTAAAGAAGAGTTAGTACCCATTCTTCTCAAACTATTCCAAAAAATGGAAGAGGAAGGAAAGCTTCTAAATACATTCTATGACACTAAAATTACCCTGATACCAAAACCAGACAAAGACATCACAAAAGGGAAAACTACAGGCCAATATCCAACAACACATTCAATGGATCACTCACCATGATCAATTTAATATTTGCAAATCAGTCCACATGATACATCACATTAACAAAATGATGGATAAAAATCATGATCATCTTAATAGATCCAAAAAAAGCATTTGACAAAATTCAACATTCGCTTATGATTAAAAACTCTCAAAAAAGTAGGTTTAGAGGGACTATACCTCAACATAATAAAGACCATATATGAAAAACTTATAGCAAACATCATACTGAATGGTGAAAAACTGAGAGCTTTCCCTCTCAGATCAGGAAAAAGATAAGGATGCCCACCTCTCACCATTTTTATTCAACATAGTACTGAAAGTTGAAGCCATAGCACTCAGACAAGAAAAAGAAGAAAGAGGCATCCATATTGATAAAGAAGAAGTTAAACTGTCACTACTTGCAGATGAAATGATACTATACATAGAAAACCCTCAAGACTCCACCAAAAAACTATTAGAAGTCATAAATGAATTCGGTAAAGTTGCAGGATACAAAATGAATACCCAGAAATTAGTAGTAGCATAGGGAATATAGCCAGTAATGTTGTAATAGTGTTGTAGGGTGACAGATGGTAGCTACACTTGTGGTGAACAAAGCATAACACATACACAATGTGAATCACTATGTTGTACGCCTGAAACTATATAACATCGAGTCAACCATACTCAAATAAAAAAATTAAAAAGAAAAAAAATTGCCCCAAGACCCCTAATTAAAGTTACTGCAAAGTACATTTAAAACAAGGACTGACTAACAGAGATGATCAAGTAAAACAATGTGTTCTTACCAAAATTTACATAGTGTCCTTCAATTTGGAGCTATTCCACAGAGAATCCCCAAATTTGCAAATCCTTCCCTCTTCAAGCTTACAGATCCCATGTTTTTGGATCACCAAGGATGGTAAATGAATACCTTTCAGGCTTAAGTTCCTTATTTGGTAGGATTCCTTGGTCACTTGTTTTCTTCCCTGGGCTAATGGATTTGGTTTTAACGTAATGTTTATTTTTATACACATGCCCAAAGGCCTCCTACTGTGTTTTTAGAAATCTAATAAATACCTCATGATAACTAAATTTGTTAAGATAACACAAAAGATTTTGTCTATTACTTAAGAACTACACGGTTTCAATTAAATAAGGAGTCCAGTGCATAGTTCAAAAAAATTACAAAAGATTTGAATATCAAATTTGGATACTTTTTTAAAAAAGCAAATATAAAACCTATGGCCTTTTAAATGGCAAATTTGTGCAAGATAAGGCTGTTTCTTCTAAATGAAACTCTATAATTGCACAGATAAATTTTAAGGCACACTTTGCATTTTTTACAACATATAAGTTGAAAAGATTATCGAATTAAACCAGCCAATATCTTGCCTTTTCAATACATAACTTTGTGCTATGTCCTGTCATATACACGCTCCAAGTAGTTCTACTTATGAGCTTAATGTAAAATACTCCAAGTGTCATTACACTCAACTTTTGACTATGTCTGTCAAAATAAGAACCTAAGATGTATTTTACAAAGTTTCAGTTATAAAAATAACACGCTGTTAAGATGCATTTCTATCAGTTGAAGACAACCATTAATTTTTTGAAATTCCTCCATTCCATTATGTTGTTTTTAAAAAGCTAGCAAGTAGAAAAACAGACCAATACTGAAAAACAAACTGATGTGACAACACTAGCATGCTAAAACCAATCAAGCTAATGTGATGGAACGCATTCCAAATAAAAACAGATGGTAGCGTAGGGCCTCAACCCAGTTCCCTCTTATCTCAGAGTGAGCCTCATTGTCTGCTGCTTATTGTTTTTAAAGATGTACAATCTAGCAGGCAAAAAAAAAAAAAAAAAAAAAAAAAAGGAAAAAAAAAAAAAAAAAAAAAGCTTGAAAATTAATAAGCTAGAAGCTATTGTACAAGCTTTGGCTAATTTGAGGTATAAACTCTGGCACTTAATGTTTCTCATCCTTAATTTTGAAAGTCAGGAAATTCCACTTTACCAGCATATTTTAGAGTAACTAGTCGGTTAACTTTTGGTAAATCACTTTGATCACTTCAAAGAGGCTACAGAAAGGTTATTAAGTCATCACAAAACTTTATTTTGGAAAGACACAGAAATACATAGAAAATTATAATTCTAGAACTGAAATGAATTTGTCTCAAACAGAGTCTCTGGCTTTATCGTATAAGAACCTGTTCTCAGAAATCAGGAGTTTATCTAAATAATTCTCTCGCTTTTTCTACATTACAGAACTCTATAAATTGAAAAGCTCTTAAATGTTTTTATGGGGAGAATGAGAACAATGTCTGAATAATCACACCTATCCCTGCCATACATAAAAATAAAAGTCATTCCACTTAAAATATTTTTAGATTTCCCAAGCCTCAAAGATGGTGCATATTTCCCTGAATATCTTCTTCATGCCAAGCACTGTGCTGTGGTCTAGACCACTGGTTCTCAATTCTGTTGGGCTTAATACCCCTATTTTAAAACAGTATCTTTGAACGTTTGCTTTATAAGCTTGAAAAAATCCACGGCTAATACAATGCACCTACATACATAATTTCAAATAAAAATACAGGATAATGCCTAAACTTTAGTACAAGGAAAATAACTTGTTATAAAATACTACATAACTTCAACAAATACATGGTCACAACTACACCAAAAATATGATGATGAAATCAGGTGCTTGCAGCTACAGAGAGAATCACCATGGATATGAACACTGTATTGGCTGATACAGGTGTGTTATATTTGTAACTCAAATACCATGAATGGTAATACTTTCAGTAGTGTGATCTTCTAAAATGGTCAGGGTAGTAGGCAGAATAATACCCCTACACAAAGATGTCCAAGAGTCTGTGAATATGTTACTCTGTATGACAAAAAGAACTTTGCAGATATGACTAAATGAAGGACCTTAAGAAGGGGAGATTATCCTGGATTACCCAAGTGGGCCCAATCTTATGACATGCGTCCCTAAAGCTGCAGGACCTTTCCCAGCTGTGGTCAGAGAGAGACGGCAGCACGAGAAGGACTCCGTGCTCTGTTGCTGGCTCTGAAACAGAAGGCGCTATGTGCAAGGACTGGAAAGAGTCCAATCTAGAAGCTGAAAAAGGCATAGGTGAATTCCTTCATGAACTGGGTATAAGGAAAGGCTTTCTAACCATGACTCAAAACCTAGATGTAATAAAACAAAATATTAATAAATCTAACTACAAAAAAACCTTTAATTTTATGGGGCAAAAAAAACTTATGCATAGATAAAGCCAAAGGACAACTGACACTGAGAAAAAATACATGCAGCATATATCCCAGACAAAAAGCAAAATGGCTAATACATTAAGAACTCAAAAACAGAAGGGGGAAAAAAGCCAAACACTCAATAGAAAAGGGGGGGGGGGGGAATAGGTAATTTAGTAAGAAAAGACATGATATAATGTCCCTTAAAATTAGAAATGATTTTCAGGGATGCCTGGGTGGCTCAGTTGGTTAAGTGTCTGCCTTCGACTCAGGTCATGATCCCCGAGAGACCCATATCAGGCTCTCTGCTCAGCGGGGAGCCTGCTTCTCCCTCTGCCTTCCGCGCCCCTGCTTGTGTGCTCTCTCTCGCTGCCAAATAAATAAATAAAACCTTAAAAAAAAAGAAAAGAAAGGATTTTCAATTCTCTCCTAATATAAGAAATGCAAATTAAAACTACTCCTTAGATACCATTTCAAAGCATCAAACTGGCAACCATTAAAAAGCTTGGTAGCCCTGACGGCATTGTTGCTCAGAAAGCAAAATGGTATCATGTTTATAGAGGAAAATTTGGCAATTCCTAACAAAACTACCCATGCATTTATCTATCGACCTCACAATCCCACTTCTAGGAATTAATCCTGAAGATACACTTCTAACAATATAAAAACACATATGCACAAAGTTATTCACTGCAACTTCATGTGTAATTATAAAACATTGGGAATAAAATCAATTATCCAAATATAGGAGATTGGTAAGATAAACTATAGTCTGTCCATATGAGGGAATAATATGCAAATACAATGAGGAAGAATGAGAAAGATCGCTATGTAAAGATAACAGCACTTAGTTTACACTTTCTATTACAAAATTCACAAAGGATATAGGATTTTTAAGTTTTACTTTTTCATCTTGACATCTACTATATGCCCATGAAGGGTAAGGGTATTTAATTGTTGAACAGCACATTGTCCTTCCCTCCAAGGAGTTTGCAAACGAAGGGAGAGACAAATAGCTAAATTCCATCAATTCCAAGATAAACACTTTTTACATTTTAATATCCCTGAAATCAGGATGCACCTTCAATGGACAGAATCTTACATCTGCTGGCCAGCTAATTATTCTCTGCCCATGTCTGAACTTGGTTTTGTATATCTGTTTGTGGCAAAAAAGGGGAACTATAATCCATTCATGTTTTGGTCAACAAATTAAAGACCACTTGGGAAAAGAATATGAGTCATATCTATTGTCTTAAAACATTTCGGTCAACCCCTCCTGTTAAAATCAAGAAAGTACCAGTATCAAAACCCAAATGGCTACCAGTTGCTTGGAAGAATATCCTGGAAATAATGGAAGAGCACTCTGTTCTTGACAGAGCACAGATGATGTGGAGAATATTATGTGAAACAACATAAACATCTACACCTGAATCAAAAAATGCTTTAAAAGAGTCAGACTGAAGGCGAAGAAGTTTTAAAAATATTTCCACCATTTATCGCATTTATATTTTCTTTTTTCTGCATGCACAAGAGCTATATGATCTAAATTAAGTCTAAAAGAGTTCTTTCATTAAGAACAAAATAAAAACGCTAACTGATAAAGTCATGTCCTAATTTTATTTGCTACACAACTTTCTCAGCAGAACACAAAATAATGGCATGTCTTACAACTGATGGCATATTGGCCTGAATGAAATACAGTATCATTACAGTACAGAACCACAGATTTAAGAGCCTATGAAACACACAGGGAGTAAATACAAATCAAACTGGGGACTTATCAGAAAACGCAGAGATAGCAGCAGTGGAGCTAAATTGTGAAGAGCAAGCAAACTGGTCCACAGGAAAAGGAGGTTCATACAGCATGAGAAAGGCAGGAAAGTGTGGCGGCCTCACACAACAAGTCATGTTGAAGAGACCACAAACCATTCTTTGTGGCTGGAGTTAAAAGATGAACGTTAGCTACACGGGTTGAAGCCTCAAACCTGGCAAGGAGAGGTTTGGAGGGGCCAAAAAAAAAAAAAGCAGTGTGCTAAGCAACAGAATTTGAATATTATCTGCCAAACCAGTAGAAGTGATTCAAAGGCTTAAAGCAGGGGGAATATTGGAAAGAACAAAATTCAGTGTTGGAAGGATGGATTGGGAAAAACCCAGGCTGGAAACAGGTGGAAAGCCTAGAAAGTTAGTTTTGATAACCAAGGTAAGAAGGGCTAAGCCCCAGAGGTAAAGCTACTGTAGCAGGAACACACAGAAGTACTGACATAAACACCAATAAAAATGTGAAAAGTTTCTCAGCAATTAAAAAGAACACACTACTGAAACATGGAACAGTGTGGAAGAATCTCAAATGCATTATGTAAGTGAAAGAAACCAGACTCAAAAGGCTGTTTAAATCCATTTATACACCATTCTAGAAAAGGCAAAATAGGGATAGAAAACAGATCAGTGGTTACCCATGTCAGGGAGGCGGTGATTACAAAGAAGCACAAGGGAATTTTTTAAGCTGATGGAAATGTCCCATTATCTCGATTGTGATAGTGGTTATACAACCAAATGTGTTTGTCAAAATGGACTGATTTTACTATATGTGAATTGCACCTCAATAAAAACAAAAAAACAAAAAACAACTTAACTTAAAAAAAAACACCAAAGGGGTGCCTGGGTGGCTCAGTTGGTTAGGCACCCACCTTTGGCTCAGGTCATGATCTCAGGGTTCCGGGATCAAGCTCTGTGTCTGGCTCCCTGCTCGGTGGGGAGTCAGCTTGTCTCTCCAGCTGTCCCTCCCCCTATTCGTGCTTACTCTCTCTCTCAAATAAATAAATAAATAAATAAATAAATAAATAAATAAATAAAAATTAAATTAAATTAAATTTAAAAAGACAAAACCACCCAAACTGTGACAAGGTGGAGCACTCATTCATTCATTCATGGATTGCCTACGGCTGCTCTTCTACTGCCAGAGCAGAGCTGAGTTGTTTCAATGGGGTCCACTTGGTCCACAAAGACCAAAAAATTTACGATCCAGTCCTTTAAAGAAAGAGTTTATCAACCCGTTATAGAGTAATATCACCCATTTGTTTGGTTCTCCTTAAAAAAAGCCCTCAATTGCCCATAAAAGGAATAGGAAGACAGTAACAGAATGTGCATAAACACTCTGTTCAGGCTAACTAGAGGATAGAAATGAGTTGTTTTCTAAATACATCTTGAATTAAATCTCCAAAAGAAGAGAGTATATATTCAGTTCTAAATAACAGCCACGGATTGTTTTTAGAAATGTTCACAAAACCCTCCCATTATATTACCACATCTTCTGATTCAACCTATTGTTTAAATTATATGTTTAATGAATATTTTTTCTTATTAAAGTGATAAGAAACTGGCTTTTTATTGAAGTAATTAGCCAGCACTCTAAAACTGCGTATGTAACTTCTCCATGAAACAAGGAGCTTTCTAGTGTATCTGAGGTGTGAAGTGTGCATTCAAATAATTAGACGTTAACACTTCACTTCTTTGAAGCTGCAAAACATGGATAACAAAGCCTGTGGCATTTTTACGTAAAAATAAAGCACAAGCACTATGCGAAAATGTTAAAAATGTGGTATGGAAAGAAATTATACCAGCTGCCTAAAAACAATTTTGATATATGTGAGTTGTATTCATTATTCATTTTTACAATGAAGAAATGGAATAAAGTGTTAATATGCAGGGGCCATAATCACAATGGTGACTTTAAAGTTAGTTGAGCATAAACTTGAGTCACCTTTTCCAATAATGGTGATATATTACAGGGAGTCATCTATACTCTGTTGTTTCCAATAAAGTATACTTGTGAAGCAACTTGTTGGAGTAAAGTTGTAGTTTGTGGCTTTACAATTTAATTTGTAAAATTCCCTGTGTGTGCAATTGCCACCTGCTTATTAGTACCCTGATGAAATTTACTGAGATAACTATTCCATACAATGTATAATATTTATAATTTTGTAATTATAAATAACAAAATGCACTATAACTTATCTATGAAATTAAAACAACATTATAGTTACTGGAGCATGACTAGTTTAATTCTAATCATATTGTATACTCTTTTTTTACCTAAAGACTATAATGTTAGCATGACTCTGACATTATAGGCAAGAAATATTGAATCAGACTGAATAAAAAGTCCCTTCAAATTGGAAAGGAAATTTTATTCTGTTAATCTTTAAACGTTTATATGCACTAAATTTTATACTTTGAATTTTAAAGCATATTCTATACAAAGGAGCTAAGAGACAAAGCAACGTCATTAACAATGAGAATCTAAAGAAGACATGAGATAGGAGCCTTAGTAATCCTGGGACTTGAAAACGATTGCTCAAGTCAACCATTTTAAAGTTCTTATGTGATGATGACATACACTGTTCTTTAAAAATAAATTCTATAAGAGAAGAAATTGGAAGGAGCTGAGGTAAGTAAATTCTTCAATAGCCTTATGAAGATTAGTCTATGTGGGGCAAGAAAAAATACAAAGATGACACGAAGGATGACAGATGGTAGCAAAATAAGAAATCAAGAAACCAAGATGAGCTACACAGAATCATGTAGAAAGTCAGCCTCCAAGGTTGAGTATTAACCATTTAAGTGAATATAGCTATCTTAAAATCTTGAGGAGAAAAGTACAAAGTCAAGGCAAAGACAAGAAGCAAGTAAATAAATCCAAGACATAGAGCAGTGAAAACAAAGGAGAATGAAATACAGTGCTTTCCCCTGTATTTGGATAAACAGGAAGAAGTAATGATTGTAGATTAGATGGAGGATAGAAAAAAGGATTTGGTTTGAGTTTAGCTATAGGAAGAAAAACTTAGCCAAAAATTAAAAATGACTCTAAGATTTCAATATGTTTTAGATAGTGATTATTTCACTAAAAGTCCCATGAACTTATTTGTTCTTAAAATTCTTATTGGAGTTGACTTGGCTTTTATCCAACTAATACTTTTAACAAAAGAAAGATATCTCAGATCTGGTGCTGTTTACGATGGTGTGGAAAGAAATCTGGAAATATGCCCTTATCTGGTTGTGAAGGAAAAGAATAATAACTTGGATTTCTTCAATAATATGAAATCACTGGCTTCAACACTAAAAAAAGAATAACCAGTTAAAAGAATCTGACCTAACACTTGAGCCAAGTGATTTAAGATTTTTATAACCTATTATAAAACTTATTTTATGTACTTCCACAAATTTGTGTTAAGGCTCTGTTTTTCTTTTTCTTCATATGAAATCCAGTTCTAAAAATAGTCAAGTCTAAAAATAAAGCAAAACCCATAGATTAAGTGTAGCTTTATACATGTACAAATAACAGGGAAATCTCCACATCTTCTAGGAAAACAGATGTTGGGTTACTTATTCCTACTAAATTCTCTGAGTCGGCTCACACTTCCAGAAATTTTCAATTAATATGGGCTATATTAATCCATCTTTAATTCTATTAAATTCGTTCCTCTGTCCCATAAAGATCAATGAGCTCTACTAATAAATATGAAAGTGTGAACAAAAAGTCTTATATTTGATCTCAGGAACTTGGTTTCTATCATGAAAACTAACTGATTATTAACAGTTACAAAACTGCAAATGACAATAAGTGCCTAACTTATGCTTTGATCCAGTTCATGGAAAGAAGCTATATGGAGAGAGGTGGAAACAAACCTCACCCACGTTTTTATATTTCTCTAAACTTTTCTGAAGTCTATGCTTCAGAAACCACTTTTCTTCTAGATATATCTGTAAAGACTTATGAACAGAAGAGCAAAATTGGAAAAGGGGTTTCCAGAATATGCGATTAATTTGCATAATTATCTCTGTGCCAGTTTTCCCAATCCTTAATGGTAGCACTTTCCTACCTTTGTTTATTCGTCAATCAACAAACTGAACAAGAAAGTAAAAAAACATTAAAATGGTATTTTTATTAGCTTGCTGCCACTCTCCAAAAATATGTAAGAAATCTGTTCTTGGCCTCTTAAACTAATTCTTTCACATATAAAGAAAACATTTTCAATGGCGGGATGCTTTGGGTAATTTTCCAGCGGAGCTGAGATCTGAATTGATGGATACATACATACTCTTCTTGCTTGGTTCTTCTTTTAATGAATAGCAGAATGAGGTGACCATAATTTTCACAGCTCAAGCATATAATCTTAGGATAACTTACCACTACCAAATCAACATAAACTGACTACAGAAACCTAATAGAGAAACAGTATTATCTGGAAAATTTTATAAGGCTAACTTATTTTCAGCTTTCATTAGAATGGGAGTTTTTATTTAATGTGAAGAAAATAATCACGTGTCTAATTTTAGAAATAATACTACCAATAAATTAGGTTGGAGTCATAGAGAAAAGAAATATTATCCTCAAAAGGTCTTCTCCATATGATTTCAAAGCAATGGCACCTGGGAAATAAATTATGCTTATATTTATCCTTGAACTATAAGTGGAATATAAAATATTAGAGTAAAATTTAACTTACTTGACAAATATATTAATGATTTGGGCCCCCCAATTATTTAGTAGAAAAGTATTTGCATTGGAAATTAGAAAGGTGATAGTTAACAGGTTGGTGAGATGATAAAATGCCATCATCAGATCACTTCTAACATGAGCTATGGAAGAGTAGAGACAGATAAACTAGCATACTGAGCTAAACATCTGCCTTCTGATCTCTGCAAAGACATCAAGAGGAGTGATTTCGTAAGACAGCTGGGTATTCTTCATGGCATCTCGCATATATTAAAGTTTAAGATAAACTCCCTCTCCCAATTTCCTTAATTCTCTTTTAAAAAGCCAGTAGGTCTACAATCAATTTATAAAAACTCATTTCAAAATATATTTTCAGTGGTTCCAAGACTTGCCACCTCCTGTACAACGTAGAAATTTATTTTCTTTTCTCTACATGTTTATATCTAAAGGCCAAGCATATCACTACTATTTTAATCTCGTCACCTCTATTTTCTTCATGATTTCATAAACTTGGATCATATGCTTCTTCACAGATTTCATTTAAACTGGCCAATTCAACCAATAGGTACAAAGTAACCCTAAGTGGCACTGAAAGGAATCTTCTCAACACTTTTAAGTATGAGCTGCCAACATTTTCTATAACCCAGTCACAATAAGTAACTGGATTAAATGTCATCTTTCAAAAATGAAAACATTCTTAAAGTATATTTAGTGTCAGTAACAATAAGAAAGTTTAAAGAATAAACTAAAAATGCAAAATACAACCCAATATATAAGTAAATAGGATCACATCCACTTCAAAAATTGTTCAAAGAATAAAAACAGAGACTCCGCTATAAGTAAAAAGATATCATAACCACCCAAAGACTAACATATAGAATCAATAAATTAGCAGGATAAAAATGTTTTAGGAAGTATCATTACAAATACATTAGAGAAAATTTTACTCTGTAAAAATACCAGCTGTAAGTTTGCTTTTTTTATCATACTACATACAACATGTACATACACAAAAATAATCTGTTCAAAAATACTTAGGAATAAATTTAACCAAGAAGATAAAAGAGTCATAGATTGAAAATTATAAAACACTGCTGAAAGAAATTAAAGAAGAAAATGTCTGAGAAGACATTCATGTTCACAGACTGAAAGACTTAATATTAAGACGACAATATTATCCAAAGTGATCTACAGATTCAGTGCAACCTCTATCAAAATCTCAACAGCATTTTTTTTCATAAATAGAAAAGCTTATCCCCAGATTCAAATGGAAACTCAAAGGACCCTGGATATCCAAAACCATCCTGGAAAGAAAACAAAGTTGGAGGTCTCACACTTCCTGACTTTAAAACTTACCACAAAGCTATAGAAATCAAAGTATTGGCATAAGGACAGACAAACAGACCAAGGGAACAGAAGGGAGAGCCCAGAAATAAACTCTCACATATATGGTCAACTGATTTTTGACAAGGATGCCAAGACTATCCCATGAGGAAAACACTGTCTTTGATTTGTTGTATGTAACCCAAAAACACAGGCAACAATAACAAAAAGAAAAATTAGACTTGGTCAAATTAAAAACCTTTGTGCATCAATTGATAGTATAAAGAGAGTGAAAAGACACCTATAGAATGGGAGAAAATATTTGCAAATCATGACTGAAAATGGGTTATTATCCAGAAAATATAAAGAACTCCTACAATTCAGCANGAACAAAAAGTCTTATATTTGATCTCAGGAACTTGGTTTCTATCATGAAAACTAACTGATTATTAACAGTTACAAAACTGCAAATGACAATAAGTGCCTAACTTATGCTTTGATCCAGTTCATGGAAAGAAGCTATATGGAGAGAGGTGGAAACAAACCTCACCCACGTTTTTATATTTCTCTAAACTTTTCTGAAGTCTATGCTTCAGAAACCACTTTTCTTCTAGATATATCTGTAAAGACTTATGAACAGAAGAGCAAAATTGGAAAAGGGGTTTCCAGAATATGCGATTAATTTGCATAATTATCTCTGTGCCAGTTTTCCCAATCCTTAATGGTAGCACTTTCCTACCTTTGTTTATTCGTCAATCAACAAACTGAACAAGAAAGTAAAAAAACATTAAAATGGTATTTTTAAGCTTGCTGCCACTCTCCAAAAATATGTAAGAAATCTGTTCTTGGCCTCTTAAACTAATTCTTTCACATATAAAGAAAACATTTTCAATGGCGGGATGCTTTGGGTAATTTTCCAGCGGAGCTGAGATCTGAATTGATGGATACATACATACTCTTCTTGCTTGGTTCTTCTTTTAATGAATAGCAGAATGAGGTGACCATAATTTTCACAGCTCAAGCATATAATCTTAGGATAACTTACCACTACCAAATCAACATAAACTGACTACAGAAACCTAATAGAGAAACAGTATTATCTGGAAAATTTTATAAGGCTAACTTATTTTCAGCTTTCATTAGAATGGGAGTTTTTATTTAATGTGAAGAAAATAATCACGTGTCTAATTTTAGAAATAATACTACCAATAAATTAGGTTGGAGTCATAGAGAAAAGAAATATTATCCTCAAAAGGTCTTCTCCATATGATTTCAAAGCAATGGCACCTGGGAAATAAATTATGCTTATATTTATCCTTGAACTATAAGTGGAATATAAAATATTAGAGTAAAATTTAACTTACTTGACAAATATATTAATGATTTGGGCCCCCCAATTATTTAGTAGAAAAGTATTTGCATTGGAAATTAGAAAGGTGATAGTTAACAGGTTGGTGAGATGATAAAATGCCATCATCAGATCACTTCTAACATGAGCTATGGAAGAGTAGAGACAGATAAACTAGCATACTGAGCTAAACATCTGCCTTCTGATCTCTGCAAAGACATCAAGAGGAGTGATTTCGTAAGACAGCTGGGTATTCTTCATGGCATCTCGCATATATTAAAGTTTAAGATAAACTCCCTCTCCCAATTTCCTTAATTCTCTTTTAAAAAGCCAGTAGGTCTACAATCAATTTATAAAAACTCATTTCAAAATATATTTTCAGTGGTTCCAAGACTTGCCACCTCCTGTACAACGTAGAAATTTATTTTCTTTTCTCTACATGTTTATATCTAAAGACCAAGCATATCACTACTATTTTAATCTCGTCACCTCTATTTTCTTCATGATTTCATAAACTTGGATCATATGCTTCTTCACAGATTTCATTTAAACTGGCCAATTCAACCAATAGGTACAAAGTAACCCTAAGTGGCACTGAAAGGAATCTTCTCAACACTTTTAAGTATGAGCTGCCAACATTTTCTATAACCCAGTCACAATAAGTAACTGGATTAAATGTCATCTTTCAAAAATGAAAACATTCTTAAAGTATATTTAGTGTCAGTAACAATAAGAAAGTTTAAAGAATAAACTAAAAATGCAAAATACAACCCAATATATAAGTAAATAGGATCACATCCACTTCAAAAATTGTTCAAAGAATAAAAACAGAGACTCCGCTATAAGTAAAAAGATATCATAACCACCCAAAGACTAACATATAGAATCAATAAATTAGCAGGATAAAAATGTTTTAGGAAGTATCATTACAAATACATTAGAGAAAATTTTACTCTGTAAAAATACCAGCTGTAAGTTTGCTTTTTTTATCATACTACATACAACATGTACATACACAAAAATAATCTGTTCAAAAATACTTAGGAATAAATTTAACCAAGAAGATAAAAGAGTCATAGATTGAAAATTATAAAACACTGCTGAAAGAAATTAAAGAAGAAAATGTCTGAGAAGACATTCATGTTCACAGACTGAAAGACTTAATATTAAGACGACAATATTATCCAAAGTGATCTACAGATTCAGTGCAACCTCTATCAAAATCTCAACAGCATTTTTTTTCATAAATAGAAAAGCTTATCCCCAGATTCAAATGGAAACTCAAAGGACCCTGGATATCCAAAACCATCCTGGAAAGAAAACAAAGTTGGAGGTCTCACACTTCCTGACTTTAAAACTTACCACAAAGCTATAGAAATCAAAGTATTGGCATAAGGACAGACAAACAGACCAAGGGAACAGAAGGGAGAGCCCAGAAATAAACTCTCACATATATGGTCAACTGATTTTTGACAAGGATGCCAAGACTATCCCATGAGGAAAACACTGTCTTTGATTTGTTGTATGTAACCCAAAAACACAGGCAACAATAACAAAAAGAAAAATTAGACTTGGTCAAATTAAAAACCTTTGTGCATCAATTGATAGTATAAAGAGAGTGAAAAGACACCTATAGAATGGGAGAAAATATTTGCAAATCATGACTGAAAATGGGTTATTATCCAGAAAATATAAAGAACTCCTACAATTCAGCAATAAAAAGACAACCCAATTGAAACATAGGCAAGGAACACTAATAGGCATTTCTCCAAATAAGACATACAAACGGCCAGTAAGCACATGAAAAGATGTCCAATCTCATTAGGCATTAAGGAAATGCAAATCAAAACTACAAGGAGTTACCACTTCACAAACTGCTGGTGGGAAGGTAAGCTGCTACTGAAAACAGTTTAACAGTTCCTCAAAAAGTTAAACATAGAATTACAATGTGGTTCAGCAATGTCACTTCTAGGTATATAACTAAAAGAACTAAAAGTAGGGCCTCAAATAGGTACTTACACACCAGTGTTTACAGTAGCATTAATCACAATAATCAAAAGGTAGAAACAACCAGAGTGTTCACCAACATCTGAACAGATCAACAAAAAGTAGTATACCCATACAACAGAATATTAAGCCATAGAACGAAATGAAATTCTGATATATGCTTTAACATGAACGAACTCTGAAAACATCACACTAAGTAAAATAGAAATAAAATGACAAAAAGTGTATGATTCTATTTAAAAGAGGTACCTAGAATAGGCAAATTTCATAGGGACTGAAAGTAATATAGAGGTTACCAGAATCCAGGGTTGGGGGGATGGGAAATTATTGTTTAATTGAATAAAGAGTTTCTACTTGGAATAAAAACGTTCTGGAAGTAAGTCAGACAAAGAAACACAAATACCATATGATTTCACTTACATGTGGAATCTAAAAAACACAATGAACAAACAAACAAACGGCAGAAACAGACCTGTAAATACAGAGAACAAACTGGTGGTTGCCAGAGGGGAGGGGGTTGGGGGGATGACAAAATGGGTGAAAGAGAGACGGAGATACAGGAAAGAAAAACAAGTTCTGAAAATAGATAGTGGTGATGGTTACACAACACCTAACTCCAGTGAAATGTATACTTAAAAATGATTAAAGTGGTAAATTTCATGTATATTTTTCTACAATAAAGAAATAGTCTATTCAATGAATACCTAATTATCTCCCATTGCTGCTGAAACCCTTTTTGTTTAGACTTCCAAATTACTACTAAATGGGTTCTGTGTATGTGTGCATATGCAGGTAAATTGAATCTCTCTTGAAAAGCAGACCCTGATATGTTCTGTACGTGAGATTTCCTAGAATGCACTTTCAAAAGTTCCAAATAATTATCATTGTACTCCAATTTGATTGTTGTTATTTATGTACATCAAAATTAACAGGTCATAACTCATGGAAGAATATTCATAAGTTCTACTGATGGTCCAAATATATATGTTTACAGTCCAAGTGCTAAAAACGAATGTCATACCTGATAGAGCATTATGGGTTCTACGTTGTATCCTAAGTTATCTGCAAAGTTCTTAGCAATGACTGTTTTTCCACAACCCTACAAATGGAAACACAATCATTCAAGAGATAAGTCAAAACAACCAAAAGCAAGGAAACAGAAATCTGCAGTGAAACTGCTATTCTTACTTTTCCTCCAATTAAACATATGTCTTTGACCATGTGAGACTGCATCATCTCAGCCAGTAGTTGTTTATGGCTTAAAGTTTGTATAAAATGGTCTGATGCACAAGGTTGATTTATTGGCTTGGTCCCAGCTGGCACCTATAATTAAAGAGAAGTAAATATAATATGCATGTTTTTCTCAAAACATTAGTAAAAGGAAGCACATAACTGCCATTTAGAAGTCCCTAAAAATTGCTTGCTCAACTCAATTCTATACCGTTTTTGATATTTCAATAGAGCAACAACTATTTTCTCATTCACAGATCTGATCATTACCATCAGCCCTCCAAATCAATCACCCCTCTAAAATTAAAGCCCGGTGCTGAGAGACATTTTCATAAGAATCATGTCATTTTCAGGCTATTTATAACTTATAATAACAATGTCACCACTTGAGAATGAAGGTTTTTGTCCAAATTCCAGTGCTAAGTACAGAATTTAGTCAGTCTACTGGGACTCTCCAAAGTCACCAACGACCTCCTGATTTCTAAAATCCATGTCTACAAATACTTTTCCACTCTTAGTTTACCGCTCAGAAGCATCTGTTCATAAAATCTCTCTTCCCATCCATCACACCTACTTCTTTTATTTCCTCTCTCCTTTTTATTAGTCTCCTGGGGACCCTACTAGGAGATTTCCATGTTCTGCTGAGGACTCAGGACTTGATCATACTGTACACAACATAAACCCTAGAGGATTATAAGTTTGGAAAGGACAAGATCAGATTTGAGTTTAGGAAAGATCATCCTGGTGGTAACATAGAAGGCTGACTGCAAGGGACTGGAGGCAATGAGGTCAGAAAGCCATTACCAAAGAGAAGCAAATAATGAAAGCTTGCTCACACATCATGCCTCTGGACACTCATGCCACTGTTTAAACTGCCTGAAGTGTCCTATCACCTTTCCACTCCTAAGCCACTAGAAAATTCCTATGTCATCCTACAAGACTTAGGTCACTCTAAACCCCACAGCCATTCCAATGCAGTCCTTACTCATCTGTCTCCATTTAGACCATCAGCCTAGTGAGGTCATTCATCTGAAGGAGACAGAAGAATGTAATGAAAAGTGATCCTGTCTAGAAGTCTCATCTGTGACATTTCTTAGCTGGTGACCATGAGTGAATTGATTACCCTCTTTACATCTCAGCTTTCTAATCTATAAAATGGACCTAATAAAACTTGCCTCCAGGGTTATTGGGGGATTTAGTGGCATAATATATGCAAAGAGACAAATATAGTGACTAATACAGAGTCGGCACTAATAATTCTTAGTACAGAGCCTGGCTTATAGTAGACATAATCAATGCTCAGCTCGATGAATGAATAATACAGCAACATTAATAATATCACAATAAAGCACATTAAAAGTTTATAATTAAAGTATGCTCTGGAACATAAGAAGGCAAGCATTTTCTTTCCTAATTCACTTACAATTCATTTAAGTCCGTGTTTTTCAAGCTGTGTTTTCTAGGGACAGTTTCTTACCTCTTAGGGTTCTCAGGGCCCTCAAAGGGTTACAAGAAAGGGAGGCAGAGCAAGCAGATGGAGCTCTGTGACCAAATATCCCTCCCTTCTTCTAAACACTGTGCAACTAGAATAGCTCCTTTTTTAAATACTGCATATAGCTAAGAACGATTTTATTTGAAAAGAGTGTTCCTTAGCTGCTAAAATATGTTTGAAAACACTATTTCTTACCAAGGACTCAGAATACACAATGCTTTATTCAGTACTTGATTTGATTTTCCCAGAGGTCAACTTTGGTTTTTGATGAAAGGCTATCCCTATGTTTCTCCTGAACTTTTCTAGTTTACAAACACACATGACTGTGGAGACATAGATAAATAGATACAGATACAGAGATGTGACACTACAGAACCAAAGATTTATAAGGAGATCATAAGCCCAATTTAGGTCATAAAAATGGGCAGAACAAAGCACATCTCAGAAAGTACAAAGCTTGATCCATTACCTGAATGGTCACCTCTTTTTCTGCTATCCGGACAGTCACATTAGCTTGGGGGGCAGGGCTCTCCGCCAGCCTCTCCACTCTCACCACCTCCTTAGGAAGCATAGGGCTTTCTGAATCTTGGAGTTCAAAGCGCTACAAAATTACAAGAAAACCATGTAATTTACTTTTTATTTTAGTATTAGTGTTGGATATCCGGAAGATTCCATCTTAATTAGAACTGAAACTCACTCTATATTATAAAAGTAGAGATAAAAAATTAATGAGAATTTTTTCCTGTTTTTACAAATGCCATTCTCCTTAAGCCAATTACTAAAGGTGATATGCAAATAGTTCCTAAAATTCACTAAAGACAGGAAATGGAGTCATTGAATTCCTGAACTGGTAACAGTTGCAGCCTATACTTCTTGTTAATCAAGGGTTCCAGTTTCCTGGAAAGGAAGATGAGACTCTTGACAACATGTTAAAGTAAAATAAAACTTATTTTGGTTGATTTCTTAAATCAACTGACGTTTATATTGCCTGAAATTCATGAAACCAGAACTTCCTGGGCACCATTCTGCTGTTTGCTTGTGTGGTTAGCCTAACCGATTACAATAAATTATAACACTCCTCCACAGTATCTGGCACAGTGCCTTCTACGGTATATGTTCTCAGTATTTGTCAAACTGGATGGAAAGGACCAAGACCATTGATTCTTTCTCTCCATGTGGACCAATTATCAATGCTCTAACACTTGGTTACAGCCCTCATACCAGCTGGTTATATAAATAATGCACACAAGGAACACAAACAAGTATATGGAAAATGAGAATACTAACTGAAAATTAATTAAATCCTATGCCCTAGAACAGCAGCATGTTCAATATGAAAAGCTTAACTCATTTTCAGTATTAAAGAGGCAGAAATTATCCCCCCCAAAATCCTACCTTAGTTTTAGAACATTATCACTATAGTGAAAGAACTGAACCTCAATGCAAGAACAGATCACTGCTTACTCAGCAGAATGACACAACTCCAGAAAACAGATTTTGGGGAAGAAAATTATCTTCAACCTCAATGTTCTAAGCCAAACAACCCAATTCAAGTCTTTTTGATGTCAGAAGTACTTAAGACAATCACTTACTCCTTTACCCAAACCTAACAAAAATTGTCTATTTGTGCTACCATTAAAAAATGTAAGTCTTATATAGTATGCATTTTATACATGCAAATTCCCATAGTATCACATAATCTGGTAGGAGTTGCTTCCATGTTGTAGACAAATAACAATTACTGACACTTTAATTTCATTAAAAAAAAATGTTACTCTGTATTTTAAGGGAGGTTCAATAGGAAAGGAGTAAGGCCTTAGTCAAGTAATTAAATTCATTAGAATTTAGAACCTAGAACCATTAAATTCTAAGAAAACAAATATATTAGCTAAAGGTATGTTTGTAACCCCACCTATAATAACATCAGCCTAACTTGATACAGGACTGACTGCAGAGCACTTGTATTCCAGAAATGAACACTAATGCCTTGAACCACTTGCTATAACTGGTTATGTCCTTATAAATAATTCAAGCTAAAATATTTCAGTAGAATCAAAATAGTAGGCTAGAATACCCTAAGATAGTAAAAGAACTCAAGCTGCAAGATAAATTACCATCTGCTGGCATAGGAAATTTAAAGGACTGGTAATCAAAAAGGTAACTGAGGAGTAAAATACATATATAATTCTCAATGACTACATGTTAGCAAGAAGTAGAAAATCAAATAAACCAAAGTTCATTTACTTTACTATTCTTTCTTTGGGATTACATTATTTTAACTGTGAAATATAATTTAATAAAAGGAAATGTTAATTACATGTTGGTCTGCAAGGCCTCCATACTCGCCCTCCTCCTGTCCCTCCAAAGTATTCATTTTCTTTATACCTTTTTCTAGGCTGTGGGGCACTAAGAAATTCTCCATACCCTATTTCCTGGCTACCAAAAAAGTATGTAGCCCTTAGTCTCTGCTAGGCTCCTTCCCAAAGCCAATCAGCAACTAATACAAACCAACACTATTCTTCCTGAGGAGTCATCTAAACCAATTCATTCCTGTGTCAGCAGGTCATCTAGCCACCTCCTCCAACCACAACAGAGCCTTCAGGCACATTTCCTCCATTCTTCCCTAGAATATAAGCTCCACTGACAAAATTAAAATGTATGTATTTGGTTCAGTCCAAATCTCAAGAACCTAGAATCATACATGGGGCACAGTCAGTGGTCAATAAATGTTTGTAATATGAACAAACAAATGAAATTCTTTCCCTTTAATCCTCAAAATCATCTACATTTTCAACAATCCTCACTTCCCCCACCATCTCAGTAGAAAGGACTTCTGCTTTAATTATGAGCGAAAGGAAAGCCACTGGAAGTCTGCTTTCTCCATCTCAGTTAATGGTAACTCCATCATTCCAGATGCTGGGTAGAAAAATATGTTCTTCCATCATTTCAAACCAAGGCACAATGGTGCTCTGGAAATGTCCTTTCCTGCCTCTCCCAGACCATATTTTCATAAATATTTTCCATGCATTCTACAGATTACATCCCTTCTTCCTATGAAGATGTTTGTCTTCCCATTTCAAGAAACAGATAGTCATTTCTTGATTCTATGCAATCCTTGAGCAACCCACTATCTTTTTGCTTCTCACCATCAAACTTATTTTACAAGTAGAATATAATCACTGTTTACGCTTCCTCATCTCTGATTTACTATTCAGCCCACTGATTTTTTTGGCTGGTGTTCCCACCACTCCACTAGCATTGTTCCTGTTAAGTTCACCAGTAATACCCTATTTGCCAAAATAACTGACTAAATAAATAAATAAGTTTTCCTCCTATTTTACTGCTCCTTCATCTCAGTCTTTTCGGCAGGTTCTTCTTCACTTAACTGACCAGTGCACATCAGGGTACTTCGGGAGTGGACCTTTTATAGATTTTCTATGTCCACTTTTAAAATAATCTCATCCAGTTTCAGACTACAACCCATCTGTATGCTCTGACTACTCTTCCTCTGCCTTATTTGAAGGTTCTTCACACACTGTCCAGTCCTTAAATGTTGGCTCTTCCAGCGTTTAATCTTAGGCAGTATTTCTTCTCACCATATATGCTCCTCTTTGGTTCTTTTATCCATGTGATCAATTCAACTAATACCTGTAATTACCAATTCCCAAGTATTTATCTTTAATACAAAAATAGCTCCAGATCCATATCCATGTTTTCAAGCCTACCAGACAGACCGACTTGATCCTACCTAAGGAACTAGAGCCAAGAAAAGGTACTAGAAGACCAATGTACTTGTTACTACACTGTGACGAAAGTATACCATTCTCAAAGTATAGCAGATTCAGAGAGAGAGTGTTTTAAGATATCCTTAACTAAAAGCTAGGAGTGATTTTATGGCTACAGAAACATGTTTTTAGAATATCAACATCATTCGATGAGTACCATCTGAAGAATGAAAGACATTTTAGACATTTTTACAGCTTGTTTAGGAAAAAAAAAAAAGGTGTTCCGAATTTTAGCTGACTGCATTTCCAGTGAGTAATAACTTTTCCTTAAAAATCGTCTAAGTATGCTAAAATCCAAATGGATATCTAATTCATATTCAACTACCCATTGGTTTCTATGACAATGTAGGTCGGAAAATGATTATCAAGGAAAAGTTATTAAATGTATATATGTGCATTCTTGGTTTGCTATTATAATAGATATTTCTAATTCTTAATTCAATATTTTTTCCAATTCAACAATATTGCCTTTTTACCTCTCTTAATTCAAAATTATTTGGGGATATATAAAATTTTGTTCATCTGTGAACATTAGCTTGAGAAAATAGAGAAACTTAGAACAACAAATGGGCCACATGGACTGTCCCAGGGCAGGTCACGAAAATTATACCAATCACTAGACTGCTAGAATTTTTAAGGAGAGTGATTTAACACTCTGATTTGGTTGTATGTATCAGTGTGTAATTATCTTACAAAAAGAAAGTTCTTCTTTAGGTTCACACAAATGAATTTAAGCTCTCCACCCACCCTTATCTATCTACTGAAGAGGTGGAAAAAGAAGTACTGTTCCTTAATTAGCTATATACACTATCAAGGCAAGAAAAGATAACCACTTTTTCTAATCTTATCTAAGTAATATCATTCCCTTTTTTTTTAGACTCTAAAATGAAATTTAAATTATTTTATTTGTAATACAGACCTTCAGTCATTTTTCTGTTCCCCTTAATTATAAAGGTCAAAAAAAGGGCCAAACAAAATGGAGCAATACTAGCCATTTCTTGAAAAACTCAACTCCTTAAAGGTATACTATAACTCATTTGTATGATTAGCTGGTGTTTTTTTTAATTCCAGTAGAGTTAACATACAGTGTTATATTTGTTTCAGGTGTACAATATAGTGATTCAACACTTCTATACAATACTCAGTGCTCATGATGATAAGTGTACCCTTATTCCCCTTCACCTATTCCACCCATCCCCCTCTGGTAATCTATAGTTTGTGCTCTATAGTTAAGAGTCAGTTTTTTGGTTATTAGTCTTTTTTTTTACTTTGTTCATTTGTTTTTTTTCTTAAATTCCACATATAAGTAAAATCATATGGTATTTGTCTTTTTCTGGCTGACTTATCTCTCTTATCATTATATTATAATCTCTAGCTTCATCCATGGCAAGATTTCATTCTCTTTTAAAGACAAGTAATAAATATTCCATTGTATATATAAATGCACCAGTTTGTATTCCCACCAACACTACAAGTGTTCCTTTTTCTCCACATCCTCGCCAACACTTGCTGTTCCTTATGTGTTTGATTTTAGCCATGTTCACAGGTCTGAGGTGACATCTCACTGTGGTTTTGATTTGCATTTCTCCAATGATGAATGACGCTGCACATCTTTTCAGATGTCTGTTGGCCATCTGTATGTCTTCTTTGCAGAAATGTCTGTTCATGTCTTCTGCTCATTTTTTAATTGGATTGTTTTTTTTTTGGTGTTGAGTTGTATAAATTGTTTATATATCTTGGATACTAACCCTTTATTGAATATGTCATTTGCAAATATCTTATTCCATTAAGTAGTTTGTTTTTTGGTTTTCTTGACTGCTTCCTTTGCTTTGCAGAAGCTTTTTATTTTGATGCGGTCCCAATAGTTTATTTTTGCTTTTGTTTCCCTTGCCTCAGGAGACATATCTAGAAAAATGTTATGGCTGATGTCGGAGAAATTACTGCCTGTGATCTCTTCCAAGATTTTTATAGTTTCAGCTCTCACATTTAGGTCCTTAATCCATTTTTAGTTTATTTTTATATATGATGTAAGAAAGTGATCTGGTTTCATTCTTTTGCATGTAGCTGTCCAGTTTTCCTAACACCATTTGTTGAAGAGACTGTCTCTCCCATTGCCTATTGCCTCGTTTGTCGAAGATTAATTGACCATATAATTGTGGGTTTATTTCTGGGCTATTCTATTCTATTGATCTATGTGTCTACTTCTGTGCCAGTACCATACTGCTTTGATTACTATGGCTTTTTACTATATCTTGAAATCTGGGATTGTGATCCCAGTTTTGTTCTTCTTTTTCAAGATTGCTTTGGCTCTTTGGGGTCTTTTGTGATTCCATACAAACTTTAGGATTATTTGTTCTAAATTTGTGAAAAATACTGTTGGTATTTTGATAGGAATTGCATTAAATTTATAGATTACTTTGAGTAGTATGAACATTTTAACAATATTTGTTCTCCTAATCCATGAACATGGAATATGTTTTCCATTTGTTTGTGTTATCTTCAATTTCTTTCATTAATGTTTTATAGTTTTCAGAGTACAGGTTTTTTTTTGTCTCCTTGGTTAAGTTTATTCCTAGGTATTTTATGATTTTGGGTGCAATTGTGAATGGGAGTTTCTTAATTTCTATTTCTGCTTCTTTATTCTTAGTGTAAAGATATATAAGGATTTCTATATATTGATTTTGTATCCTGTGAGTTTACTGGATTCATTCATTAGTTCTAGTAGTTTTTTGGTGGAGTCTCTAGGGTTTTCTCTATATAATATCATGTCATCTGCAAATAGTGAAAGTTTTACTTCTTCCTGACCAATATGAATGCCTTTTACTTCTTTTTGTTGTCTGACTGCTGTAGTTAGGACTTCCAGTAGTATGTTGAATAAAAGTTGCAAGAGTGGACATCCTTGTCGTGTTCGTGATCTTACGGGAAAAGCTCTCCATTTTTCACCACTGAGTATGATGTTAGCTATGGGTTTTTCATATATGGCCTTTATTACATTCAGGTATGTTCCCTCTACACCTACTTTGTTAAGGGTTTTTATCATGAACAGATTTGTACTTTGTCAAATGCTTTTTCTGTATCTATTGAAATGATCATATATTTTTTATCCTTTCTCTTATTGATGTGATATATCATGCTGATTGATTTGTGAATATTGAATCACCCCTGCATCCCAGGAATAAATCCCATTTGATTGCAGTGAATGCTTTTTTTAAATATATTGTTGGGGGCTCTCTGTGCCTCCTGGATCTGGATTTGTTTTCTTCCCAGATTCAAGAAGTTTTTAGCTGTTATTTCTTCAAATAAATTTTTCGCCCCCTTTTCTCTCTCCTCTCTTTCTGGGATCCCAATGATGCAAATGTTATTATGCCTGACGGCATTAATGAGTTCTCTATTTTCATTTCCTATTATTTTTTTCTCTCTCCTGTTCAACTTGATTGCCTTCCAACACTCTGTCCTCCAGGCCGCTGATCCGTTCTTCTGCTTCCTCTAATATACTATTTATTCCACCTAATGTATTTTTAATTTCAGTTACTGAATTCTTCATCTCTGATTGATTCTTCTGTTTTCTATCTCCTTGTGAAAGGTCTCGCTGAATCCTCCACTCTTTTCTCAAGTCCAGTGAGTAGCTTTATGACTGTTAACTTCAAATTCTCTATCAAGCATATCACTTATTTTCATTTCATTTACCTCTTTTGCTGTGAATTTGTCCTGTTCTTTCATTTGGGAAATATTCCTCTGTCTCCTCACTTTGTCTAACTCTTTGTACCTGTTTCCACGTGTCAGGAAAGTCAGCTACATCTCCAGCTCTTAATAGTGGCCTTATGAAGAAGACATCCTGTAGTGCTATGCTGTGCAAAGTCCCCTGTTCACCAGAACCTGGCACTTCAGGGGTGTCTCCTACATGTGTTGTGCGCACCCTACTGTTATGGCTGAGCCACTTTTTCCTTCAATCCAGTCATCTGCAATGGCTCTCCTTCCCTATTGTGGGCAGGGTTTGATCCCTGTGTTGTTAGTGAACCAGTCTGGGGCCACCTTGGGCCAGTCCAGGACAAGAGTCACTTTGTTGTGGTGCTCACACCTGTTGGAGCTGTTTGCACACTGCCTGGCTTGTGGCACTACTTTGGGTGTGCTCTGGCCAAGATGTATTGGAGGGGGTGGAGTCCACAGAATGCAGGGTAGGGTGTACTGTTAGCAAGTTAGGGAGGGTATGTTGGTGCTCAAAGGTGTCCATGTATCTAGGCTGGGGGTGGGGGAAAGAAATGGTACCTACCAGCATTTTTGTTCTTGGAGAGGTCTCCCACGCATCCCTACTTCTCCAGCACATGCTCTGAAGTTAGTAAACAAATCTCCTTCTCATATACAGCAGTGTTTTTTAAACTGCTGTTTCTATGCTGTATCTCTGTGGGGCTATGTGGTATGCTGTCTCTTTAGGGGTGGGGACTCAGATTCCTATCACCCTCCCAGAGCTGAGCCCACAGATTTTCCAAGTTCCAGGCGTTAAGCCCTGCTAATTGTAAGAACTCACAAAATCAGCCCCTTTGATTTTCAAAGCCAAAATGTTATGGAGAATCGTCTTCCCTGTGCAGGTCTCCGGTGCCTGGGGTACTTGGTGTGAGGGCCTGTTCTCTTCCCCTCTCTGAGCCCAAGATGTCCCTCTCTGCCACAGACTGACCCCAGGTCCACTCAGCTGACCACATCTCCACCCTTCCTACTCACTTTAAGGTGGCCTCTTCTCCACATTGAGCTGTGGAGAGTGTGTTCTGCCAGGCTTCACGTTGTTTTCTGGGTTATTTACACTGATGTGGGTATTATCCAATTGCATCCATGAGACAAAGTAAACTTAGGATCTTCCTACTCCACCATCTTCACTGGAAGTCTAATCTGTATGACTTGTTTTGAAATTAGAGATCAGAAATACATCGAAGTGGCTTCTTTATAAAAATAAATACCTTTGTTCATAACTGACTCTTCTAGGCATTGAATATCTTCTCTTAGTTGTGTCACAAAAATGTTCACATTGTTTCATTTTATCAGACCTTCCCATGACATTTTCTTCATCCCTGACTATTTACCCTTGTTCTGCAGGAATTGGACACTGTGCTGATGGGCATCAAGGGAGCAAATCTGGAATCACAGCCTTTTTTCTTAAACACTAGGTGCTCTATATTTCAATAACCAATGCCAATTAAGTTCAGATGTTGATTTAATCAAAGATGAATTCTAGTTCTTTTTTTCAGTGCCGAGAATAAAACTTAAAGTGAACTAAATAGTTATACTTTCACCTTGCTTCTTTATGCTTTTCATTTAGATTCTGTCCCCAACTATACTTCTCAGCAGCTTCTATGAGGAAGAGCTTTTATTAGTTTTATTTTTTTATTACTATTATTATTATCATTAATGACACCACCAGTCAATGAAAATAATGTTTCTTTGGCTAGCTGATAATGAGGAGAAAAACCTGCTGAAGTACCTAGAACCTACTTCTGAGTTCTCACTGTTACTACCTACATAGAGAATACTTCTTTCTGTACTCCCTTTGTAGACTTTGAGATAGGGGAGAAACAAATACCACTCCATTTGCCTAAGGTGGTAAAATCCTGGCCTCCAGGAAATGAAGGGCCTATACATATAGAAATAACTTAGTGTTCACATTCTACCTACTCCTTAGAAATCTGCTCCTTAAGCCAAATTGAAAAGGAAAAATAAAAACTGTCTTTCATAAAAAGGAATTAATTTGGGTAAGTCAATAAATCTCTGCCAAGAGTCAACATGCTGAAATATATAGTTATAAGATATCATATATATATATATATATTTTAAAGATTTTATTTATTTATTTGACAAAGAGAGACAGCCAGAGAGAGAGGGAACACAAGCACGGGGAGTGGGAGAGGAAGAAGAAGGTTCCCAGCAGAGGAGCCTGATGTGGGGCTCGATCCCAGAATGCTGGGATCACGCCCTGAGCCAAAGGCAGATGCTTAACGACTGAGCCACCCAGGCGCCCCTAAGATACCATATATTTTGACTGGCCCTTTAGAAAACACTACTGTTAAACTATATAATGAGGAAATTAGGCCATGCATACTTTGAAAGAAAATCAGGCCCCATATATTATGAACCACTTAAGATAAAAATAAGAACTTCATTAGTTTAAATGACAGGTCTATAGCAATTTCCATAGTTTTATATAAAGTGCTTACTTTTCAAGTTAGTAATTTAAGTTATAGGCAGATAAATTTTACCTTAGTGCTATATTAGTTATATTTGTTTTTAATTTTTTTATCTTGAAACACGTTATAGTGTATAGTCGCTTTTTAAAATGTTTTATCTTGAAATAATTTCAAACCTACAGGAAAGTTGCAGGACTCAGTTGTACGAAGAGCTTCTATTTTGCCTTCACTCAGATTTCTCAATGATTACCATTGTAGCACATTTATCACCTCACCCCTACCCCCGGCAGCAACCCCATACCAGACCATTATCATTGGTCTTTTAGTGAACCACTGAAGAGCCAGCTGCAGATATGATGCCTCATCATCCCTAAACATTCTAGTTCATATTTCCTAAAACAAGAACTCTGGCCAATGTAATCACCACATAAGCTTCCAAATCAGGAAATCATTTTAATAGAACACTGCTATCTAATCCTCAGACCATGTTCAAGTTTAGCTAACTGTGTAAACAATGTCACTTTTTCCTATCTGGTCCAGGATCCAACATAGGAGCACCTGTTGCATTTAGCTATCATATCTCTATAGTCCCTTTCAATCTGAAGTAGTTCTCAGGTTTTTCTCTTTTATGGACTGGACAATTCTAGAGAATACAGGCCTTTCATTATGTAAGATGGCCCTCAACCTAGGTCTATACCATACTTTCTCATGGCCAAACTCACACCACAAATCCTTATCCAGAATATCCCTGAAATAAGGCTGAGCTCTTCTCAGCTCAACACTCAGGAGGGACACAATGTCGATCTGTCCTACCTGGTCAAGTTGGCATTTACCATAAAAGTATCATTTTCTTGTTTTGTAGTCAACTGAGTATTTTGGTAAGAGATATTCTTAGAGTACATAAATATCCTGTACTTTTTTTTTTGAAGATTTTATTTATGTATTTATTTGAAGAGAGAGAGAGTACATGCACGTGTGCACATGGTGAGCAGGGAGAGAATCTCAAGCAGACTCCTGCTGAGTGTGGAGCCCAACGTGAGGCTCAATCTCATGACCCTGAGATCATGACCTGAGCCAAAATCAAGAGCTGGATGTTTAACTGACTAAGCCACCCAGGCACCAGAATATCCTATTCTTCATAGAACCTCCACCCACTAGCTTTAAAACCTTTCAAGACTCCTGCCTAAATCAACTGCCACACTGATGGTGGCCAAATGGTGATTTTTCTGTTTATGTAATTCCTTCTGCATTTAGTCAAGGGATTTTTCTTCTCCCCCTTGTATTTATTTATTCATTTATATCAATATGAACTTAGGGATTCCTATTTTGTTCAATGGTTTATAATCAATTGTTATCATTGTTTATTTTGATGCTAAAACTGTCCCACATTTTAGCCAATGGGAGCCACTTCAGGCTGGCTCCTCTGTCACTTTGGCACGTCAACATCATTTGTTAGACATTTTCTTACTTTCTGGCACAATAGGATGATCCCAGTTCATTTCATCATGTACTTACCCTGTGCTGATCCTCAAACCAGCCCCACTTCCTAGGAGTCCTGATTCCTTTCAGGAAGTGTAGTATTTAGAAACCAATGTCTCGGCACTTGGCATAATCATTGCCACTGGAGTATCAATTTTTAGGCCTTCATAGAGGACAGAGCTAGAAAATATGTGTTTGCATTCACATATACACACACAATCTGTATCTATTACTCTGTTTATTGAAAAAAAACATGAGTTCGTTCTGATTCCTCCAATTCCAATCTAACACCTTGGGAGTCTTTCTTTCCTTCTCCCTTTCTATGTTTATAAATTCTTTTTCCAACAGTAAGTAACACAGCTCTCATAATCCTCAATATATTCATTCATTTGCTCAACTGATTTACTTAATTTGTTTGATGTAGTCAATGTCCCAACCACACCAGCCACCTACGTACTTGCTTCCCTATCACTGGTATGCCAGTGCCTCCATGTCTGGAAAAAAAGAGAGGGAAAAGCAAGGGAAGTCAAGGGAAAGGAAGAAAGATGGAAAGAGAAAAGTAGGAAAGACGGGGAAAGGGAGAAATGGGAAGAAGGGAAGAGAAAGGACAAGAAGAGACAACTGAAAAGAAAAAGGAAAGTGAAGCAGATACTTACTTTTTTTTTAATTTAAATTCAAATTAGTTAACATATAAAATGCTTACTTTTTAATTTTTATTTTATTTGTTTATTTGTCAGAGAGAGAGCACAAGCAGGAGGAGCTGCAGGCAGAGGGCGAAGCAGGCTCTCTGCTGAGCAAGGAGCCTGATACGGAATTCGATCCCAGGACGCTGGGATCATGACCTGAGCCAAAGGCAGACGTTTAACTGACTGAGCCACCCAGGTATCCCAAGATACTTACTTTTAAAACACCTTCCACAGCCATCTTCCCTTCGTGTCCTAGTAAAATAGTGTATGGGTAAAGCCACTGGATTGCATGTTTGATTGACATCATAGGAAAGGAATCCTATTTAGGAGGAAAAATAGGTAGGAATGAGGAACATCTAAAATAATCACAGAAAATTTATCTGAAATGCATATGAAATTGAAATTGCCTTATAAACAATAACCTATAGGTTTCTCATATTTTCCAGAAGTCTACAAAAGTAACTATTCATTACTTCCTCTTCTCTTCCTGTTCCACACCCTTTCCCTGGGTAAGCTCACCCTCTCCCATCTTGCAGTTGCTATCTATCTGTTATGGCTCCCATGTCTCCGTCTCTGATCCTGACCTCTTTCCTGAGCTCTAGACTTGAATTCCCAATTGCCCAGATGTGACTCTAGATATCCCGTTGAGCCCCATTCAGCATGTCTGAAACCAGACGTCTGAACACATTTCCGTACTCTATTCATCCCAAAGTACCTTCCCCTTCACTTTTATTCCTTAATCTGAGTTACTCTCATACACACATGTATTTAGCTTCACAATTATAGACTACAAGTTAGAAAGTATTTATTATTCTCAAAACTTTCTCCCAAATCAAACTGCTTTCCCAATTCTGTTCACTCTACTTTCAGAAGTTTGGGACTTGTGAAGACAAGGACAATTAGAGAAATTTCAGTATAGGCCGTCTATCAGAATTCTGTTCTAGAATTACTGTTAACATGCTGAGGGGTATGATTAACAGTTCTGCTTATGCAGACATCCTACTTCTTACAAGTTGCACACTGAAGTACATAAGAATACTGAGCACGGTCTGCTTTCAAATGGTTCAGAATAAGAGAGAGAGAGTTATCAAATGTGGCAATATGCTAAAAACTAGTGATTCTAGTTGAAGGGGTTGTGGATGTTCATTTTACTATTTGTGAACTTTTTTTAAGATTTGAGAATTGTCAAAGTAAAAAGTTCCCAGCAAAAACAAAAAGAACAAAAAGTAGGAGACATGATAAATAGGAGGAGAAAAGCCGTTCTAAATATATAGAACAGTGTAAACAATACCTGTGAAACCTAACTCAGTCTCAGGAGACATAAACAAATCGCAACGATAGTTTAAAAAATAAATCTCTTGTCTAGGCAGGATCCCTACTACCTGAGATTATGCTCTCCTTAGCAGAATCTCTCACTGATGGCTACAACTATTTCCTATTTGCTCCTTATGCCACCATACTCTCCCCATCCCTCCTTCCTGCCAGCAGAGACACTACCTCCAACATTAACTGATTACTCGACAGCTCACCTACTTCATAACATCTAACGGGCCACTTCTTCCACACCATAAAATCCAGACAACTTCACTCACCATGCAAAGCACTTCACAGGAAAGTTCTAACCTCTCTTCACCATACATGCTTGTTCTAGCAATACAACTCAGCATTCTTCAAACCTACCAAGCCCCTTTGTGATTCAACACCTTTGTGCTAGCTGTTCCCCCTGCCTGGAGGGCATTTCCACCATTCCTACCACTACCCTCATGACCTCTTCGAGACTGTGGTAGACAATGTCTATGCTCCACCAAACCCCTCAGATCTGTCTTTATCCTTTCTGAGCCTCTCACCTTTCCCTTTCAACAGCCAGCAGGCAGGGCTTTTAAAAAAGACTACTCTGGAACCCCTGAAGCCAGCTTTGCTACAGGCCAAGAAAGCGGCTAGCGACTGGGAATCAGTGTCCCTTGCAATGAGTAAGGACTGCTGGTGCACGAGTGTGAAAGCCCCAGCTCCCTGCCTCAGGCTGCGGCAAGCCGGAGGCACAGCTTACCTGCAGGACGCCTCTCCCAGCTCTCATGCCTCTTCAGGCTGAGTCCTCCCTCCCTCTGTGGGACTGTTACCTGAGTTGCATGTCTACCTTCCTCCCACACAAGGCTGGAAGCTCTTTTTAAGAGCTCAGAACACGTTGCTGGTCTCTGTACAGTTTACTGCGCTGCCACCAATTAATCTCAGGTCTTGTAATATTTATAGAAGAATATGACAAGGCGAACTGAAGTGATTAATCCCCAAGGATTAACTTTAAAAATTTTTCTTTGCTATGTTTGGGTATAAAAATCATTATTTTATACATACCAGGATTTGAACTGCAGCTGGTAAACTATCTAAAGGAAAATCTGGAAGTCCAAGAGTAGAGGATTCTTGGGAACAGAGAGTGGTGGCAAAGGATAGGAGCTGAGAAATTCTAGGGGTAAAAAATTAAGTGATATTAAATGTTATTCCAACAGTTTTAATATATAAAATGAATTCATTTTTTAAATATAAAACAGCTGAGCCAATTTAATTAATCTAACAGATGACATTTACTATTAAATTCTCAAGAAACAACAGCTTCATATTATAATATTCCATTCAAAACTCAGAAGCTGGGGCACCTGGGTGGCTCAGCCGGCTGAGTGTCTGCCTTCAGCTTGGGTCATGGTCCAAGGGTCCTGGGATCAAGCCCTGTGTTTGATTCCCTGCTCAGTAGGGAGTCTGCTTCTCCCTATTCCTCTGCAGCTTTCTTGCTCGCTCTCTCTCAAATAAATAAATAAATAAAATCTTTTAAAATAAATAAATAAAACTCAGAAGCTGATTAAATACACAGATATATTTTTTTGTTTTTAAGATTTTTAAAAAATTTGTTTATTTGATAGAGAGAGCGAGCATGAGTTGGGGTGGCAGAGGCAGAGGGTGAAGCAGACTCCTGCTTCATGGGCCTTGATCCCAGGACCCTAAGATCATGACCCAAGCCAAAGGCAGATGCTTACTGGCTGAGCCTCCCAGGAGCCCCCAGATACATCTCTAAAATATGACAATACGTGAGGTTTTTCACAACCTGGCCCACATTTATCCTGCCAGCCTCCCCTCCCACCCTTTTCAATCCAAACCTGAATTCCAGCCACCAGAAGCTTTTTATAGCCTCAAGAACAAGGCATAGACTCTCATATCCCATGCTTTAAAAATAACTTCTTAGAATTCCTTAATTCCGATCTTTATCTGGCAAAAGTGTACTCATTCTTTAGGACCCATCTCAAATGCTAACCCTTTTTGAAATTATGACCCCTAATATACAATATTAAACTAGTGTATTCCCATATCTTTAAACCCTACCAGATCCTGAGTTTCTTGCCTTCAAGGATCATGTCTTATTAACTTTATCATCAGCATTTGCCACAGCTACTAAAAAATTCTTCAAAGAACAGTTGTTGAATGGATGAATTAAAAAACCAATGGGCCAAACAAACAAATTCAATGTTAAGTGTCCAGGTATTTATATAAATGTCTGTGTGTGCTCGTGTGTATGTCTGTGTATGTGTGTATGTGTAGCTGAAATACTTACTTCTCAGCAGAAACGTTGGCTCCAACTGAATATAACAGCTTAAGTTGGTCCTAAAATAACACAGAAACATATCAAATCAATAAGGAATGTAACATACTCAACACAAATTTTTACAGGCACACTTCAAACTTTAAGTTGACACTACCTAAGTAATAGCAAAAAAAATCATTAACTGACATATGTCATTTTCTAAAACTTAGCCTTGTTTAATCCATCAGATAAATAATGCCACAATAATTTTTCTTCCTAGTGTCCAGAGATTTTCTTTACCCTCTTTTTCTCTCCATTAACTAAATATAAATAGAAAAACCTGTTTAAAAAATAAATTATCCTTGTTCATACTTACCTTGAAGGGTAGATAATAAATATCTCTGGCCTGAAACCGAGAACGGAGAGGGGGGTCTAATGGATTCCCAGAGTACTTAGGCACTGGCAAGCCCAAGGCAATGACTCGGAAGTTTTCACTAACCCGAACAATCTTCCAAGCATCCAACTCTGTTTTGGTATGATCCTGAAAGAAAGAGATCAAAACTTACAGCATAAATGATGCAGACTGCAACTGCAAGAGCTGCCAGGCTAAGGAATTCAGGCCCTGCTTGCTGAGTAAATTGTATTTGAGAACCACCTCAAAACCAAACCGTCAAGGAAGGAAGCAAAGTGAAATCAGGATCAGGGTGCCAGGGAAGGCTCACAACGTGAAGACTGGTATTGAACGGAGAAGCAGCTAACACACCAAGGAACAAAGGCAATGTGGGTCAGATCTCTAAGCTGTACTCATTAACTCAGAGAAACTGAGTGAGGAAGCTAAGCAAAATATATTGATTCAGACCAGAGAATGTAAAAAGGTAGTCCTAGAGGGACTGACCACTCACTGGTTGAGCAGAGACTTCCATGGACCTCAAATAGACAGCTATGTTTATGGGTCTATTTCTGTCAAGGCGTATTAACAGTAACAGCTAACATGTATTGAAAACTCACTACATGGTAAGTACTTTTGATGAATTTTGCTCATTTAACTTTTACCAGAATGCAAATAAACATTTAATTCCTTTTTAAGGATGAACAAACCGATGTTCAAAGGAATTACATCATTTGCCCATGGTCCTGCAACTAGCATCTGGTGGAGCTGAGACGGGAAACAGTATGGGGTTTGGGGTTATAAACCCTGGCTCTAGCAAATGGCATAAACTCTAATGAAGTGGCCAAGAGCACATTATTATGTCCTCTGACCCTTAAGATGTCATTGATAAAGTGGGAATAGTATCACCAACACTACTGTGCCTATTAGGAAAATTAAACACAACAGTGTATGTGGAAGCAACTGGTCCACAGTAGGCACCTGTTGGCTCTCATTCCTTCTCTCCCTGCCTGACCCTGTCAATGGCTCTTTACTGTCCTCAGCTGTAGAGCTTACAAAGCTTAGATGAACTGCATGTCCTCGGCTTTCAGCATTTCTTCAGGGGATGTGAACCATATAACAGTGTAGAAGCTCTTCACATGACACTCAAGGACTTCCCTGGCTCGACTCATGTCCGATTCTCCCAGTCTCAGCAAGCACTGCACACCCACCCCTCAGCTCGCCTTCCCTGACCCGGTGTTCCAGCCCCATCACACAATGGTGGCTCTCTAGACACATCATGCTGCTTCACCAACGTTGCTCCTCTTGCTTGAAATACCCTTCCCACTTTGCACAGTATAAACACAGGCATCAAAGCTTAGCACAAACAACATCATCACTTTCTAATCCCTCCCTCCATCAGAATCAGTTTTGTACCTTCCCACTGTATCCTATGCAAGCTGTTATCATTAAACGTGTACACTGACTTCTGTTCATTACCACTTCATGCTGGACTCAAGGGCTCGAGTGGACTTATTATCTCTTAAACATAATAGAACAAATGTCTGTTGATTACGTGAAATCATTTAAAAACATAAGGAACAATTTTTTCAAGCAAAACCAAAATTACGACTCCACTTTCATTAACAGGACTAACAGTGATGCTATGTCACCATGCACTGAAAAACGAGAGGCAGAATCTAGCCCTGCCTGAGAAACCAAGAGCATAATCTTCAGAGAGCTGAATATTTTTCTTTTCCACTTACCCAGAAGTGAACATCAGGATATAAATAAAATTTATACAAACTGATTGTATTTGTTTCCATAGTAACAAAATTCTACTACGATCACCTCCATTAAAATTTTGAGATATTCAAATTTACTATATTGAATCTAGCTAGAAATAAGTAGGACTTAAATTACGGTGTTGAAATCCTTTTATCATAGAAATTATCTTAATGTGGTGGAGTTTTGTGAAGGGATCTTGCCTATATTCTCTGAGGTTCTTATGAGACAGGTTCTATGACTATAGAAATGACATTTATCAATGAAAATTAAGCATGTATACTGATACTTACATTGGGAAAAAACAATGTAGTACATCCTTCTCATTAACAAACACTCCTTGTATACTAAAACTCTCTTGACCCCATATCTCAAATTCTTATCCAAAGTAATACATTCAATAACTTTGCATAAAATTCTAACACAAATAAAGAATATATCAAAATTCTTGTTATGAAGTAACCCCTATACTTAAAAAAAAAAAGATCCTGAATCTGAGTATTCTTTTCCAAATCATTTATTAAAAATGGCAAATAACTATACAGGGGCCAATAATAGTTCTTTTGTAATTAGAAAGTATCTAAAGAGAAAATGCTCTGCATAACACCGACCTACATTAAAAAAAATACAAATTACTATAAGAATAGTAATATTTAAGTTCATATTATTTATAAAATACTAATTAAATTTAAAATAAATTTAAATACATGAATAATAAACATGTCTTTCATTTCAGTAAATTAACTCTAATAATACAAATGAATGAATTTAACTTTTCTTACTGATTAAATCCTCATTTATCCTCTTCTAATTATATTAGTATGATGTCATCTTCAGATAGATCCAAAACAAGACGACTACACCTCACAATGAAAACACCATCTAAAGACTCGTATAAACAGTAAAGAAACAGACTGCTAAAAGGGTAGCAAGGCAGGTCTCTGAGAAAACAGACTCCCACAGCAGGAATCAGAAAGCGCTATTTCTGGTCCTGCTGGCCACAGAGCATCAGTTCACTCAGACACTCTGGTGTCAACATCTGTTACTTAGTGCCTAGTGGGTTCTGGGCCTTTATCAGCTGTATCAAGAAGAAACATAAGACACAGACTGTGCTCTTGAGCAATCTGTAACCAACTTGGGGCAGTGAAATTAGCATACATGTATCTCTACAGCACAAGCGTCAGAGAAACTCTAAATCCTAGAATGCAGAGGCGGAGCCATCAATCCCTGGAACTCTGGGTTAGCCAGAGAACTCCGAGAGAGCACAGATGGTGCTGAATGAGCAAGGGTTGTCTTCCCATCCTTTTGTGACATTACATGAATCCCTTCCCTAAAGCCTCTGAGGCCCCCACACTCTCTTATTGTGGTCCTCCTTCTATCAACTTACATCACAGCATTTAAAGATTTTATTGCACTGATTAATTCACTCAACAAACAGTTATCAAGCAGCCACCAAGTGCCAGACATGGCTCTAAGAGCTTGAGATAACATTGGCAACAAAAAAAATCCCTGGTAGTGGAAGCTGTAATCTAGTAGAGGGAGAGAGTGAATAAACTAAAAAAATACCAAGGAAATAATTCCTGTAGGATGTTAGGAGACTAAGGAAAAAAACAGAGCAGAGTCAGGGAGCATAAGGGCAGAAGGGACACTGCAATGTCAAATAGGAGGGTGAGAGCAGGCTTCACTGAGAACATTGGAGCAAAGACTTAAAGGAGTATAGAAGTAAGCCAGGCAGGTTATCTGGGAGAAAACCATTCTGGAAGAGCAAAGTGACTTGCAAAGCACTCAGAGAATGCCTACCCAGTGGGGTTAAGGTATAGAAAAGAGAATCCTATCAGCTGCAGTGGAATAAAAAAGGACAGCAGGAGATAAGGCCTAAGGGCCAGGTTCAGACAAGACCTATTTTCCATTGGAAGGCCTCTGGGTTTTATACTGAGAAGAGCGTTTAGAACAGAGGTCTGATCTAATCCGCCCCATATTTTAAAGTGATCACGGACTGCTGCAGGGCAGCCAGGAGGCGCTTACAACAACTCAGGCATCAGACACAGGCAGCTTGGACCATCAGGGTATCTTTTAAATTCGTATTCATTTCTGTCAGTATCTGGATTTTGAGCTTCTGTACACTCTGTTAAGCTTTGTCTTCCCTGAACCATCTAGAAGCCATTAGACTTTCAGTACATAGTTGTTGGGAGACAGAGAAGGAAGATAGGAAAAGAGGGAGAAAGAGAAGAGAGAATTAAAAAGAGAAAAATAAGAGAGAAATAAATAGTTATTACACGGGCCAAAAAAAAAAAAAAAGTAAAAATCTGAGAGGTCTTCTAATAGGATCTACAAACTGAAGAACTTAGAAAACTGCAAACTCTGGACCTAAGTGTAGCAATCTGCCACAGATACAAGCCACCTGAATGCTGTCGTCGTTCCCATACAATCATGTCACAAACAGCATCACCCACAGCTCAGTGGCCAAGACAAAGCAGCTGGGTTTTTCTTTTCTTACTTGGAGAAGTTTGTCATAACGCTCTGAAGACATTAGGAAGCGTCCATCCTCGAGCTGCATCTCCCTATTTTCCAGCAAGTTATTCAAAACGGGCAGAACATTCCTCTCCGCCTTTTCCAAGCCTTCCAAAACGAGGGTTCTGCCTTCTGTGGCTGCACGGACCGCACACTATTTCCAAGAGACAGAAGCAATATGAGAATATGGAAGATGCCAGAGCATGGCCTAATTTTACTTGTAATGCAAGTAGATGAAGAAGAGGTCAATGAATAATGGAACCACAGATGATTAGTAATTACACAGTCTAGTTTAACTAGGCATTAGAATTTGTTGTGTGCCTATTTAGAAAAAGAATGTTTGTAGCATATAGAACAAAGACCAAATAAATATGCTTAATATAAAAAGAATTCTTCAGATTAAGAAAATAAATAATATCGTTATGAAATGCAAATGAGTAGAAAAAATATTTTCCATTTCACTGGTTAACAAAGAGCTACAGGGTAAAACAAGATATTTTTAGAACTTCAAATTGGCAAAGATTAAAAAAGAATGATAATACCCAGTCTTGGTAAGGTTAAGAGGAAGCTCATTTTCATTCATGGTTGGTCTATGTGCAAAATGACAACCTTATGGAGAATAATTTGGCAAGACATTTTTAAAAATTTAAATGGCTATGTTCATTAATCCAGCAATTCTATTTCAAGGAATTTATCTTAAGGGAATAGTCAGGAAAATGTACAGTGATACACGAAAAGATTTATAATTACCAAAAAAACCCTGCAAAACTCCCAAATGCCAATCTAGAAGATTGGCAAAATACACCATAATAAATCAATAGGATGGACTACTACGCTATCAAAAATAATGATATAGTTCTATCTTTACTAGGACTATGCCATTTCTTACCTGATTGCTAAATCCCAAGCGAATATGCTGCTTCTTTTAAGAACCTTGTTATAAAAAGTACTTAATTTGTGAGTCCATGGGATGGGTTGGGGAAGATAATGACAATGCTCTCAAGATGGGACATGTGCTCTTCCCATTAGCTCTATTACAAACCTGTGATAAAACGTGAGGAAAAGCCACTACAAATTCACACTGGTCAACCTCAGCTGAATCGTCACTACTACTTAGAAAATATTTTCTTCATTTCTTATAAAAGTTATTGCCAAGCCAAGCTTCCAGTCTTTTTCATCTCTTTCTATGACCTTGTCCAGTACTTTACCTGATGATTAAAGTCATCGGAATTGCGATGCTATGACTTTTCTTCACTCCATCACACAACCCCTCTGTGTGTTCTTTGCTCTGATGTCTGTCTTTGACTATCAGTCCTCCTGTCCCTCCAAGGCCAGCCCTTTCTGCCTTGAGCTTCGTGGTACCCCCCCCCACCTCCTCCAAAATCTTCCATCAACTATACCACCTCTTAATTGCATTTTCAACTTCTGTCTCTTCTACAAACATGTCTGTACTTTAGGAAAACCTACAGTCTCTTGATACCTTTTAACATCTCTCTTTATCTTCAAGCCCCTTGAGAAATAGTCCCACACACACTGTCTCTAATAAGCCTCCATCACCCTTATTTTACTGAAACTGCTCACTTGCAAGCACCAAAAATCAAAGAGCCAAACATCAGGTATTTCCTTGGTCTTCATGTTCTCCTTTCCTCCCACCCTCTTCCCTTGATCTTCTCTTGTGCTTCATCTTCTATCTTAGACATTTGCCAAGTAGGTTTTCCCTCTGGCTTTCCCCAGCCCTTCCTCTAACTCCTGTCCTCTTGGGGGGAAAAAAAAAAAAGCAAGAGCAAGAGCAAGCATTTCCTAATGTTCAACCCTTAACCTTTCCCCTCCTCTTCTCTCACTTGTTATTTCATTGGCGAAGCTCTAACCTACTGTCACAAATCCTCACTTGTTCACTGAGTAGCCACTATCTGGCACGTGTTACGTTATGTGCCACATTAAGTAAACAGCAACGATAACAACAGATCACGTTTTTTTCACTCTTTATCTCATCTTTCTTGAGAAACATACTATGTGACCCTGACCCTCCTCTTGATCTCCACACTTCCATTTCCAAACACCTTTTTAACACCTCCATAGAGGTGTTTAAATTCAACATGCTGGACCAAATATGACTTCTTTCCAAACCAGGCCCTCTTCCTGATGGCGATTTCAATTAAAGTCTCATTGATTCTCCTGCCACCCAGAATCCAGTCTTTCTAATTCCTCAACAACGCAAGTGTAACCCCTAAGTAGTTCATGCATCTATCACCCCTTCCATCCTCACTGCCACCATCTCAATGGGAGCCTTCCTTCATTTCCTGTTTATTTTACTGAAACAGTCAAATGTAGCAGGCACCATATCTCCATATCTCTCATTCTCAGTTGTGCTCGAGATGATCATATTTTACCTGCTAGAAGTTAGAGACTGAATCATGCCATCTGAAAAGTCTGTTTCAACAACGAGATCTATGATTATGCAATTTACCTCATTTTTTTAAAAAGATTTTATTTATTTATTTGACAGAGAGAGAGACAGGCAGCGAGAGTGGGAACACAAGCAGGGGGAGTGGGAGAGGAAGAAGCAGACTCCCAGCGGAGGAGCCTGATGTGGGGCTTGATCCCAGAATGCTGGGATCACGCCCTGAGCCGAACGAAGGCAAACGCTTAATGACTGTGCCTCCCAGGCACCCCATTACCTCAACTTTATTAAGAATATTATTTTTTTAAATCCCCCTAAGCTTTTTTCTTATTATTTATTTACACACCAGTTGGATGGCAATGAGAGTAGATGCTTCACAGTGCAAATGGATCCAAAGATAAGAATATAATAAGAGGAATACAAATTTATAAGAGTTGTATATTTTTTTAGAAAAAAACAATGAGGGGCGCCTGGGTGGCGCAGTTGTTAAGCATCTGCCTTCGGCTCAGGGCGTGATCCCGGCCGTTAGGGGATTGAGCCCCACATCAGGCTCCTCCACTAGGAGCCTGCTTCTTCCTCTCCCACTCCCCCTGCTTGTGTTCCCTCTCTGGCTAGCTGTCTCTCTCAAATAAATAAATAAATAAATAAATAAATAAATAAATAAATCTTTAAAAAAAAAAAAGAATGAAAAAAAAATCAACATGCAAAGGATCATCCAAGATTTTTAGCTTTCTTTCCAACTTGCCCTTTGGATACATGGTTATAGACCCAGTACATACATGTAAATGAAAAGTTTTAAATGCAGGCAAGAATACTGACTAAAAGGAGAAAACCTTAAGAAGATACTTTTTAGTAACAAAATCTGAATCACTGAATTTACAGAAATAATACTAGTCACTAATTCAGCATCATCTTGCTTTCTGATTGTTTCTAAAAGTCTATAAAAGTATGAAAGTATGAAGTATGAAAATACTTTAATCAGTACTCTCAAACTTTATTAATACAATCTTGTCACCTTTATAAAGAAGAATGTTAAGCAAATCCATTAACTACTTGAATATATCGACAACATATTGTACCATGTGATAAGTCTCAGACTTAATTGGAGATGCTGGAGAGAGGAAACCCGTTACCGGTTTTGTGCCCAACAGAGGCCCAAACATCTTATCCCGCCTGTATCGATGCCCCCTTTGCCCTCTGTTTGCTCAGCTCCTAAGTGTGGAGCCTCAATGCTCAAGTTCTCCTAGCTCTCCCATATGCCTGTTTCATCTCCCCAGCAACATTCTCAGGTCCTCAAGGGGTGAGAACCCTGCCTTTTATGTCATCCTGGTGCAAAACTGGCTCACAGAAGGCTTTTAGTGTTTATGGAATAAAAATGTAACAGCTCAGTTAAAAGATGCTGTTATGTAAGTTTAGGAAGAATTTTTATATGAAGGATAATAGTTATCTATGCCCACACTTGTTAGAAGAGAAGAGAAGAGAAGAGAAGAGAAGAGAAGAGAAGAGAAGAGAAGAGAAGAGAAGAGAACAAGTTTAACTGTCAGCATGAATGATTTAGGCTACCTATTTCACAAATTTTCTATACAGATTTTTAAATAAAGTAATGGTGGCATACTTTTTCTCTTGAAATCTTAAAAAAAGAAGGGAGCAATACATATATATTTTAAGTGGAATGAATACTTGTGATCGTTATTCAAAGTAGAAATTACATCAACCATAGGATCCTTTCCTGCCCTTCAAGCTATAGAACTTCCAGAGACCTAATTTTCTCAAATAAAAATCAGAAAAAATGAAGCAAGATCCTTCTGGACAAACCATACCACAGCTTTAACAACCCAACACGTAGGCATGAAGGGTTTCAAGATAAAAGATGCTGCATGACCTAAAAATCAAAAACTGTCTAAGCCCCTGTTCTAGATTTGCTTCTGATTTGATAAAAGACCTTAGGCAAACAATTAATCTGGAGGTCTGTGCCCTCATTTACTAAATGAGAATATCCTCAAGGGGTATTGTACAATGTCACTATTTATGAAAGAAAGCAGTACTGGAAAGGAAATTTAAAGCTATTGTACCCATAAAAATAGAAATTACTATTGATATAACCACAATTTAATGAAAATAAATTCCAAAGAGCTTCAAATGATTCAGAATGGCTATAGTATAACAGCACTGAGGAAGCTGAAGAAAAACAAAAATAATTAAATTTTAAGTTCTTTATTTTAAAATATCAGGCTAGGATCAGACTTATCTTTCAGTGCTCTACCACTTAAATGCTATGGGTAATTTAGGCTACTCTACTCTCTGAGCTTCCATTTCTTTCTAAAACCAGGCTACTTAGGGTGCTTATCTCACAGATTATGGTGAAGATTAACCAAGATAGCCTCTGGCTCACAGTAAACCTTTACAAAATGATTAGCTGTCATTATTATCGATACTATCATCCTTGTAGTCATGGTGGCCATCATCATCATCATCATCATCATCATCATTGCTCTTTCAGAGAAACAGCATTATGACACAAAGAACCTAAACTTTGGAACTGGACAGATCCTGGTTCAAATTCCACCTCTACTGTTTATCAGTTGTATGACCATGGCCCTCTAAGACTCAGTTACTTTACCTATAAGATGGGGAAGTCATCTCCCTCCTAAGGATGTTTTGAGGATTAGCTGCAATCACATAAAGCACCTAGCACAACAGACGTCTCAATAAAAGTTGTTCTTATGCCTTGATTTTTAAATCTATTTCAAATTCCAGTATAGTTAACCTACAGTATTATATTACGTGCCCTGATTTTTCAAATGAATTATATAAATCTGTCAAACAGTTAACATTAAATGAGTACACTAGAGTTGGCCTGAGCAAGATGGCAACATGGTAAAGAGCCAAGGCCTGAGTTCTGACTAACACAGAGGCCAGAATAAAAAGAGAGATCTTCTCCAACTGTCCAAGTGACAATTAGAATATATTATAACAATATGGCTGTAAAGGGTCTGGTGCAAGTAACAGAATTCAGACACTCTTAACAGGCTTGTTTCTACAGGTCATGCTTTTCAAATTCCAAATACTTAATTTATCAATGAACTTCTGAAATACAACTTTTTAATTTTAACAGTGGTTACACTGAAAGTAGCTTCAGCATCCAAAAGTAGGATTAAGTTTACAAGTAAATGTTTTTTCCTATTTTCTAAAATAAGTAAAACTCATTTTAACAAAATAGAAATCTTATTTTCTAATCAATAGCACTGTTATTCAATTTATTAGGAGTTGCTTTTGATGACCTATAACATTTAAGCAGTGCATTAAAAAAAAGTTAACCCTTATTTTTTTCTATTAATGAGAGAGAATCAAGAATAATTCCAAACGGGGCGCCTGGGTGGCTCAGTCGTGAAGCATCTGCCTTCAGCTCAGGTCATGATCCCAGCGTTCTGGGATCCAGCCCCGAGTAGGGCTCCCTGCTCAGCGGGAAGCCTGCTTCTCCCTCTCCCACTCCCCCTGCTTGTGTTCCCTCTCTCGCTGTCTCTCTATCAAATAAATAAATAAAATCTGAAAAGAGAAAAAAAAAAAAGAAGAAAAAGAAGAATTCCAAACAGGAGTGCCTGGGTAGCTCAGTGGATTAAGCAGTCAGCCTTTGGCTCAGGTCATAATCTCAGAATCCTGAGAACCAGCCACGCCTCAGGTTCCCTGCTCAGCAGGGAGTCTGCTTCTTCCTCTCCCTCTGCCCTCCCGCGCCCCCCTTTGTGTGCACTCTTTCTCAAATAAATAAATAAAATCCTAAAAAAAAAAAACAACGAATAATCCCAACCAGAAGAGAAGACATTAAAATACTATGTAATTATTTAAAGTGCATTTTTATGCTTAACATTAAATACGTATATCATACATTATGGAACTGCACGGTATTCTGTCAAACAAATTAACAAGATTCTAACCTGAAAAGAGTTCCTGGCTTAAAAAGTTAAAGAAAGTCATTTAACTTCCCCATCCTCTCTTTCTACTCCCCAAATTGTCTTCAGTGTGTCCTTTCAGTAAGACATTAAAGCTGAAATGTAATTCATTTGTGGTTTAGTTAATTTATATTGGCTCATACTTGATTAATGTAGGCAATTTTCTATTGATTTAAAGTCTTCCACTGACCTCTTTGGAGTCACACGGCAATAAATAATTAATAAAAAGAATGTCAACAAGTAAGGTAAGGGGGAAAAGTACATTAACAGAATTTTAAAGGGTTAGAATAACAATGATTTAGATTTTTTTCAGGTTATTTTATCTTCTGAGGCAAATGAAAGGTAATGTAGTAGCAAAATATCTTTTAGTCTCCTTATGTCTCCATGGATGTCAAAATACCAATCATATAAGTTTTCTTATTTCTCTTCTTTAACCAATTCTTTTTTAAAAGCTTAATCTGTAATCTGCTTAGCAAGGTAATTGTATAAAAAATACTTACATTACCTTTACATGAACAAGTGGATAAGTTTTCGCAAATACTTATACAAGCATAGTGTAAATTTCAACATTTTCTTAACGGACGATAAATTACTTCATCGGTACCCTTCTCCTTTTCCACATCCACTCAATTCATTGACATCTTAAAGGAGCAACAGCCAATAAACATATTAAAAAGATTCAGCCTGCTTAGTAATTTTTTAATACAAATTAAAGCCTATTAATTTGGCAAAGTACATACAAAGAAATACCCAGTGCTGACAAGAATCCATGAGGTAATCATGCATAGCATACTGATGAAAGTGTGAGTTGGAACACCGTTTCCGAAAAGCAATTTGACAATATATATTATTCTTGAATTATTCTTGAAAATGTCTACAACTTTTGATGAGTGATTATACTTCTAACATTCAAGTGTACAAATACTCAGAGATTACACAATATAAGTACAATATTTACCAAAGCCTTATTTATAATAGCGAAAACATAGAAAGAACCTAAATTACCAACAACATGGGAATGTGGATAAAATGGGAATGTTAAAATAAATAATAGCACACCTATTTGATGTAGTATTGTATGGACACTAAAAATTATATTTTTGAGGAATATCTAGTGTCATAGGAAGATACTCCTGATAAAATATCAGGTTTTTTAAAAAGCAGACTATAAAACTTTATATACGTGGTATACAATTTTTGCAAAAATTATTATACATGACTAAGTAGATATGCATATAGGTGTAATAGAAAATAATACAGAAAATATTTACACTGTCAGTCTTGAAGGGGAAGATAAAGGTAATTTGTATATTCTTCCTGATGCCTGTTAGCGTTTATTATACTATACTTCTTTACTATGGTTTTGTTTCCCCCATTAAAACATAAGCTCTATGGGGTGCCTAGATGGCTCAGCCAGTTAAGCGAAGGACTCCTGGTTTCGGCTCAAGTCAGGATCTCAGGGCTGTGAGATTGAGCCCCATACCAAGCTCAGGCTCTCTGCTGAGTGTGGAGCCTCCTTAAGATTCTCTCTCTCCCTCTTCCTCTGCTCCTCCCCCCACCGCTATGTCCCCACTCAAGTGTGCGTGTGTGTGCTCTAAAAATGAATAAACAAAATATTTTTTAAAAAGCTCTACGATGATGATAATTTGTTTCTTTTGCTCACTGCACCTAGGCAGTGCCTGACACATAGCAGTCATTTTGATAAATAAGTAAGAAATTCTCTCTACACATAGTATGTATATCTATAAAAAGCATTTATGATAGGGGGCGCCTGGGTACCTCAGTTGTTAAGTGTCTGCCTTCGGCTCGGGGCGTGATCCCAGGATTCTGGGATCAAGCCCCAAATCAGGCTCCTCCACTGGGAGCCTGCTTCTTCCTCTCCCACTTCCCCTGCTTGTGTTCCCTTTCTCGCTGGCTGTCTTTCTATCAAATAAATAAATAAAATCTTTTAAAAAAAGCATGTATGATATTAATACACACATAATTATAAAAAGCATTTATAATATTAATCAGAAAAAATAAACATTATTTTGAAAGAAAGTACAAATTCCTACTGTAGAATTACTAACCTAATTCTAACCTTCAGGAGTAGCAGTTCAGTTTAATCCCTCACTTTATCATCAATCATCCTTAACTTTGAGTGAAAATAGGTGAAGAGGTTGATAGTCATGTCCCTCAACTCGGAATTGGGTTTTTTTTTTTTTAAGATTTTATTTATTTATTTGACAGAGAGAGAGAGACAGCCAGTGAAGAGAGGGAACACAAGCAGGGGGAGTGGGAGAGGAAGAAGCAGACTCCCAGCGCTCCCAGCGGAGCAGGGAGCCTGATGCGGGGCTCAATCCCAGGATCCTGGGATCACGCCCTGAGCTGAAGGCAGACGCTTAACGACTGAGCCACCCAGGCACCCCGGAAGTGGGGGTTTGGCCAAGGTTTCCAGCTGAAAAGTCAATTAGTAATTACTTGAACATCAGTCACATGTGTATGCATCAGGGACAATGAATAATCCAAACTTTCTCTCTCAGCACCCACCAGATGGCCACAGGCATTTTTTCACTTATGTTGGCCCACCTAGAGCCATCACCTACTGGTGAATGAAGTTACTGCCTCTCCTTTGATCCCAGACATCAAATTAAGAATATTTATTATTCTTATTGTTCTGTTATTATGGTTAAGAATATTAAACAAATAAAAGAAATTTCCAAAGAAAATAAAGACCTTTCAGTCTAACAAACATACGACAAGCTGGTAATCAGCAACTTCATCTATCTAGAATTCAGATGGGAATTATTCATTCTGATGACTCAAAACAGATGTCAAAAAGATAAATACCTTTTCCATTGGAGTGCCCCCTGGTCTTAACCAGAACCTATTTAATCTTATTTAACTTAAAATTTCAACAAGATTGATTATCCAAAGGAGAAATCTATCATCAAACATAAGTGCCAATTATCTCCCAGACAGCTTTTAGGTGCCAAAGATAAATAAGAAAGTTATATTCTGGTGGGGATTGCAGACAATTAAACACGGAAACACAGAAATAATTAGGTAGATTCAGATACTGATAGGCACTCTGAAGATTACATTGTGTAATATGATAGCACTGTATATGTGGAAGGGGGGTGGGCACCATCAGTGATTACTAAAATGTTCTGAGAATTTATAATCTGAATGATGAGGACGCAGGAATATATAGATCTGGGAGAAGATCATACCAGGCAGAGGAAATATTAAACACAAAGGCTCTGAGGCTGGAAAGCATTTGATCTATTTTTAAGAGAACAAGGCCACGTAGCAGGAGCCTAGAAGGCAAGGGAAAGAGGAAAAGGAGCTGAGGTAGACAAGATTAGGTCCTGTAGAGTATTGTAGGCCATATTAAAGGGTTTGGATTTTATTCTGGGCGTGATAGGATTGCATGGGTGTAAGCAAGGAACTGTTATTATCTGATGATGAACAAATAACAAAGAATATTAAGAGACAGAGGAAAAAATATGAAAATCAGATACAATCTCAACAAATAATCTGAAGTAACTTAGGAAAAAGACCAATGTTCCTATGCCACAATCACAGGCTCCAAAGGTGTCCGTGCATTACATCCCAAATAACGGATGTTCATCATAACAAGTAGGATTTGCCAAGAAAACATAAAGTATAAGATACCACCATACATTTATAATAGCACTTTAAATATTTTATAAACTGTAAAATAGGTATCATCCAAAAATATGCTTTTTAGAATGGCAGGGAGAGTATAATATTACACAGTGTTATCTAAATAACTTTATGTTTCAAGAAATACAAAGTATTCAGATGCCTTTAAAATAATAAACATATAAAAGTCCACTTTCTCTTCCTCACTATTTGCATTGCAACAACCAATCCAGATATAAAATTCATTCAAAAAATATGTTTTTAAATCCACACTCTACCAAACAGCCAGTTCTTTCGTTGTCATTAAATCTGTTCCCACGAGCTCCTGGGTGGCTCAGTCAGTTAAGTGTCAACCCTTGGCTCAGGTCATGAGCCCAGGGTCCCTGCATTGGGCTCCTTGCTCAGCCAGGAGCCTGCTTCTCCCTCTCCCCCTCCCCCTGCTTGTGGTCTCTCTCTCTCTGAAATAAATAAATAAAATCTTTTAAATACATAAATGAATCAATCAATCTATCTATCTATCTGTTCCCATCTCCTCTCCACTACTTAGGCTGTAGTCTCGGTTTTCTATGCTCCCTCCCCAGCTCCTTACTCTTGGCCTCACTAGATTCAGAAAAGAAGCAGGCGTTGTAAAGGTATATTTCCCCACGTGTAATTGGAAATAACGTATAAGGTGAACATTGGCATTACGTGAATAAAACAGATTTCTTTAAAATATACTTCTGGGCTTCATCCGCAAAGGATTACTTTTTAATTGGAAATGTGAACGTCTCAGATTTTCTCACTACATGATGCTAAGTGTGATACCACCCTTCAAGGTGGTGACTGCCAAATCTCCCCATCTTAAGTACATTTTTCCTTTTGTAACTAATAAGTAATCTATAAGACAATGTGAATATCCTGGGCTCCAAAAATCTTTCAGTGGTTTTTTTACACTTAAAATAACTTGACCCTTGAATAACACGTTTGAGCTGGATGGGTCCACTTATCTACAGATTTTTTTCAATATAGTATAGTACTATAAATGTGTTTTCTTTGTGATGCTCTTAGTTTATTGTAAGAATACAGTATATAATACATATAATACACAAAATACATTAATTGACTGTTTGTTATTGGCAAGGTTTCCAGTCAACAGTAGGCTATTAGTAGTTAAGTTTTGGGGGAGCCAAAATTTATATGATTTTTGATTGCTCAGGGGTCAGCAACCCTAACCCACTCATTGTTCAAGGGTTAAATGTATACTCTTTTAATTATAAAGTAATAGTGTGCTCATGAGGAAGCTTCAAATTTAGAGGACTATGAAAATTCTTTCCTCGCCCCACCCCAAATGCCGGGTCACATTTCCACAGAGCTAAGCTTTGTTAACTGATTCTTGTATATCCTTCTGGAAATTTCCAACATATACACAAACATTTATATATTTCTTTTTTTCTTTTTACCACAAATAGGATCATATTACATATGCTGTCTTGCAATGTCATTTTTTTATGCTTTATCCTGGACTTCTTTCCTACTACTACATTCTTTTTAATGGCTATAGAGAATTCTATTTACTGTTATTTATTTAACTAGTTTTAACTAGTTTTCTTTTTTTTTTTTTTTTTTTTTTTTTAGAGAGGGAGAGAGAGACAGAAAGACAGAGATGGGGGAAGGGGCAAAGGCAGAGGGAGAGAGAGAATCTCAAGCAAACTCCAGCAAGGAGTCCAATGCAGGACTTGATCTCACAACCCTGAGATCATGACCTGAGCCGAAATCAAGAGTCAGACGCTTAACTGACTGAGCCACTCAGGCACCCCTCCTAAATATAATTACAGTTTTCACTTACAGTTTTATATGATATCAAACAATGCTACAATAAATACTGTTGCATCCTTCTTCTTTTTGGAAGAAAAATTGCCAGAAACATAACTGCTGAGTCCAAATACATTTAATTTCTTTTGCTAGATATTGCCAAATTTTCTTTCAAAATTACATCAGCAATGCTATTTCCTCATCTCTTCTTCCCCATCAACAATGGACATTAGCAGATTCTTTAATCTTCGCTAATACAAGAGGTGAAAGAAAAACAACAGCTCATTCATGTTTTAATTTTTATTTTTGTAAACGAGAAAGCAAAGCATCTTGTCATGAATTTCTTAGACATCTGAAATCTTTCCTCTATGAGTTGCTGATATAAGATCTCTGCCCTTTAATATTTTAAACCACATGTTTGAAGAAATGTTCAACAAGCTTCATTATAATATTGATAAAATATTATCTTAGTTGGTAATCTGCACCTAAGAACCTCTCCCTGCCCCCCAAAAAGCTGTAGTTACTGGAAGTATATATTTAATTTCACTATGTTTAATATACCTTTACCTACCTAACTTTTAGATCGAGAATACTTTTCTAAATGTGCTAGGGAATTTCCTGCATTGAAATCTCCTTAATTCCTTTTTAAAAATTCAAATTTCTATGTGCAACTACTAGGAAGCAATTAAATATTAAGAAATCAGCATATTGATCTTTAGGTAACATTTTAGAACCACTAATTTCATCTACAGTGTTTTATTTAGTGCTAAACTAAAAACGCATTTCCAAGAACAGGAAAACCAAAAATCTAAATTAAATCTGTCTAGAGAAAGCACAGTACATTATCTTCTGCTATCACATGAGCTATCTCTCTCTACTTTAAAAATCAATTTTGCATAGACCTGGACTAAACAGTCCTGTGTTGGAGTGTGATAAGAACTTGCCTGATCAATGTAAAAAGCTGTGCCTGCTCGGATCTCTCGACGTTGTTTGAGATCGGTTTCAGTGGTGTCCCTCGATAGGGCAATGTACTCAACTTCCCGCTTGGTCAGCTCCTGGAGTGCAGAGAGTGAAATGGTTCCAAAATTAAATCAAATTCCCAACATACGTTTTGGAGCCAGTTATCCGACAATGTCACTGCCCTAGAGAAGAGCATTTTAAATGTAATTCTGAATTAAAATCTTCTGAGTGTTAGCTTTGAGAAAAATGCAAAACACTGAGCATTAATTAAAACATGCCTGTATCTCTTCTCAGAGCTCTACTTTTGCTGCATCCAATAGTTTACGACTTAATAATTATTTACTTCTTAAGCAATAATAGTCATACTCAGATCTTATAAATCGTACTATCTTTTATAGAATTCTTTTCAAATATCACGAGTGATAACTTGCCGACTTAGTTTTTTCACAAATGATAGTCATTTCAGTAAGTAATGTTCACCTTTTTTTAAAAGGGCATCTAAATTAATTTAGTCCATTAGCCAGTGTTTACCAACTGTATGTGATATGTTGGGTTCACACTTTACCCAGTGTGAAAATAAGGTAAATACCTATAAGAAGGTCAACAGAAGAGGGAAGGAGAACAAACACAGCTATTCAGGAAGGACAAGAAGGATGAAAGGAGGAAGGAAAGGAGGAGAGGGAAAAAAGAATTCTTTCACAGAAAACAAACACTTTTGGTTTGAAGGGGAAACCATCCAGAATTCATTTCTTTTAATTTATCCATCCCTAACATCATTTTGCCCTGCATGTGACAATTATGAACAAAAAGTTTTTAACATTATCCTTGGTTTTACAACATTGCATTAAAAACAATGATGCTCTCCAGTTGAATAAGGCATACAATATCTTGTTATTAAACAGGAAGAACAAATTAATTTACTGCCGTATAAAGAAGACAATTGAATAAGCATGCCATTCATGGTAAAAGACGCTATGTCCAGGGGGTGCCTGGGTGGTGCAGTCATGAAGCGCCTGCCTTCGGCTCAGGGCGTGATCCCAGCGTTCTGGGATCGAGCCCCACATCAGGCTCCTCTGCTGGGAGCCTGCTTCTTCCTCTCCCACTCCCCCTGCTGTGTTCCCTGTCTCGCTGGCTGTCTCTCTCTGTCAAATAAATAAATAAAGTCTTTAAAAAAAAAAGACGATATGTCCATACAACAGGATTTTTTCCCTCTGCCTTATCTCCATGTGATGTTGATGAAAATATAGTATCGTTTTCATTTTGTTTTTATAATATATGCCCGTTCCCATACACCCGTAAATTTAAGTACGTATGGAAAGAAGAAAACATTTTAAATAGAGAAAACACACATATAGTGGTGAAGATGTGGTGATACCAAACAATATTTTTCTAAATCAGAATGAACTGTCTGTGAAAGCACACTTCTGGACTAAAGCAGCAACTTCTCTTGTTAGCAGATACCTCCTTCTTGCTTCTGGAACACATCGCAGGTACCATCATGTCTGTTTCACTGATTGGATGAATGGGATCACTGAAAAACCCTGTCGAAACTGGCCAACAAAGTCATACATACCTCTTATTGTTAAACTGTACCAGAGTAACACCCTGAATTGCCACACCGAGAATATTATCCTCAGTCTTGACGGCTTCCTGGGATTCTTCCTCAGGCCACACAAGCACTGAAATCTCCCCAGCTGCTGCTTCCCAGAGAGGGTGGCAGCAAGTTTGCCAACAGCACCGGGAGCAGCAGAGGGAGGAGGCAGCGGGGGTCTGCTGAGTTTTTCTGGAGCTATCTATAAAACTCCTTCTATATGAATTAAATATAAAATAAACACAGCTATCAAATTATTTCTACTTCCTTTCTCATTGGTTCAGCAGGCTTGCCCCAAAACCTCTGCCTGTAAAGACTATGGATATTACTGAGCATAGCATCTTGTATCTAATGGCAACAGTACCCACTTGCAGAGTTTGCAAGGAGGCTTAGACTAGTAAGTTTTCTTATGTTTATTTCCACATCCTAAAGCTGCCTCAGCTCTGTTGCATAATTTAAAGTTTGTGGGGTTTTTTTAAGATACAGGTTTCACACTGACAGACATAGATTGCATTTTTGAACCAACAAGACTCTTGTAAACTTCCAGCCTTTCTCATTCCACATTCCTAACAAGCTTCACAGTCTTGCCAGAAACAAAATCAAAGTGAGAAACTGTGGTCATTGAAATGAACCAGGTAGAGTGGATTCTCGGTAGCTGACTCGGCATTTCTAGACAAGCCACTTTTGCCTTATTTTTTTTATTTTTTGTTTTTTAAAGATTTTATTTATTTATTTGACAGAGAGAGAGAGAGAGAGACAGCCAGTGAGAGAGGGAACACAGGCAGAGGGAGTGGGAGAGAAAGAAGCAGGCTCCCAGTGGAGGAGCCTGATGTGGGGCTCAATCCCAGAACGCCCGGATCATGCCCTGAGCCAAAGGCAGATGCTTAACGACTGAGCCACCCAGGAGCCCCTTGCCTTGTTTATTAATAAAATGAGGATAATACTACAATGACCCATTATACCTCACAAGCTGGTTCTAGGAACAAATAAAAGATATGAAAGGTATGGGTTCTAAGAGTTAAGTTCTGATTGGTCCATCGTATTTTTATCATCCTCACCCTACATGGTTTTAGAAGTACCGAAATAAATCTACCACTGAAATAAAAAAGTACACAAAGCATATTTCAATAGCACAGAAATCAATTCTTTAATATCAAGTAACACAAGGAAACTGAAAACAAAGTTCTTCTCTTCATCCTAAAAAATATCTTCAGACAGAACAACTTCATCTGATAGCATTCTTCTCCCATCAATAGAACAATGCCAATTAATGCTGGCAAAGTAGGAAAAAAGTCCTGTATAATTTTTTTAATCTGTGTTGAGATTTTAATATTTCAATTCACTTCACACTGTGCTCAGAAAACTACAAACATTTAAGAGGATAACAGGTCAGAGAGAGGATCTGAAGTCCAGCTCCAACATTTACTAGCTGGATAAAGCTTCAGTGAGCTATTTAATAAACTTGTTTTCTCAACTATTTAAAGGGAAAAAAGCGTGTAACACGTAAGAGATAATTTACAAACTATGGGCTCCCTTTAAAGACCATATAACATCAAAAAGTCAAGAGAATTATTCGGCTTTTTAGAATGTGGATCTGAGATAAAAGAATATTCCCTGAATAATATAAAACTGAGTTTTGTTTTGTAATCTCAGAGTTTATGATCCTATCTGCCACTCATTGCCTGAATGTGTATTTCTTTTTTTTTTTTTTACCAGAAGTTGAGAACTTTCTGGTTGCAGCAAAAAATTTCCTAAAGCTATGAAAGATAAACGTACATTTGCTTACCAGAATACTTATTCCAAACTCTTTATTAAACGGACCAACATGAAAATTTTTTTCAAGTAATGAATAATCCTGATATTTTTGTAAATTCTTAATTTATTTTAGAACATAACTAATCCAAGTTAAGATCCTTAGAAATCCATAAGAATTGATTGCTCACCAGGTACTGCATAGCAATAGAGCGTCGAAGAGGCCCAGGAGGTCCTATTAGAAAGATATCTTGTCCCAAAAGATCCTTCTGCATTATCCATCTTAGATGCTGAATTACAGACTGAGCCACAGAGTCTGAAACTTCAAGGGGAAAAAAGGATAAAACGAAATGCAAATCAGACTACTACTTATAATATAAATCTCCAAGCAATCAATGCATTTAGTATACTATATTTTAAAAAGCGTATCTATCTATGTGTATGCACACACACATTCATTAATACATACACCTAAGGAATTCTCACCCTGCTTTACAATAGAACCATTGTTATCAATGTAAAAACATGATAAAGTTTAGGATCTCACAAGGAATCACATAGTACCACATTTAAAAGCTTTTAAGCACATTTGAATGATCACTTGTGTCACTAAAGAAATAAAAGTGATTTTCAAGGGTGATTTAAGGCACTAGAATAATTACTTTACCACAGTTTTATAGTCCAATGCTTTTGCTCTAAAAAGGGGACATGATCAAATCATCCCAGACAATTAATGATTATCACAGTCTTGAAAAATTGAAGGAAACTGTAACTTCAGTTGGCAATAGGCTGTGAGAGCTCCCAAGCTTCACAGCGAGAAGGTTCAATGACTTAACGTTTTCAGAATGTAAGTTTATTCTTCTACACCAATCCTCGGGAATAAAAGACTACTTCATTCCAATGCCCTTCTAAGTCTACTATTAAACCACCCATTGATCTACTCATCTTCTGCCTAAGGATTTTATAAATGTTTGAATTAATATAATTAATTTATTATTATATAAAGGATTTGTAAGTCACCCAGTGACCTAGGAAGTGCATTCCTAGGTATCCAAGAAACACTCTTGCCCTTATACATCAGGAGACAGATGGAATACTCACAGAACGTTATTGAAGATAAAACTGAATATAGCAAAGAAAAAGAAAACTTATTCTTAAAAAAATAAAAACATAACTGTAGACTGGAAATGGATAAAATGCACATAAAGGAATACTACATAACAACAAAAACAGAACTGAACTACCACTACTCCCAATGTTTAAAACTCTTAAAAGGTAGAGTATTCCGTGAAAAAAATTAAGTCGCAGAATAAATCTCATGATACTATTTTGATAATTCTCAATAAACTAGCAAATTGAATTCATGAGAAATCCATACATATGTAATCAAACAGTGCTTGAGAAGCAAAAAAGCAAGAGAATGATAAATTCAGGATAACGGATACTGGGGCAGAGAATCAGAGAGATTCTCATGGAGAGTTTCAATGGTTTTTGATAATATTCTAGTTTCTAAATTTGATGTGGGTTAGTGTTTCCTTTATTATTGTGTTGCATTTTACACATAAACACATACATATCTCCTACAAGTCCTTTATATGTACTGAATATATATTTTTTACCCTTGATTTAACCACTCAGTGAGGTCATGAAAGAATGCAAAGATCAAACTAAGAACACTTGCCAAAGCTAAAGCTGTGCTTCCCCCACCAACCCCAACAGCACAACTTTACCAGTCTACCCCCACCCCGCCCACAAAGCTATCATTTAACCATTGGAAAAAATAAAGATAAATTTCTGATCTCCTTTATCATGGTGAAATGATCAAGAACAAGGTTTGGGGGGCAGCCTGGTTGGTTTGTCATGTCACTGGGATCACACTAAAGCAAATTATAATTTCCCCAAACCAAGTGCCTTTGTGTCTGAAAATCAGAGACTCATCACCTAAGTGGAGGTGCCTGGCTTCTCTCCTGTCCTCTATGAGTCCTCTACAACATGCACAGGGAGCATATCACCCCCAAGGGGGCGAAAACTGGTCCTTGGAAGAGGGGTTGAAAAAAATTCTTAGATACAATTCACCTAAGACTGGAGATTAAACTTCATTTGTAACTATCAAATGTCCACTTAAACTATTTTCTTTCCCACTTCAGGCCCTAAATCCATCTTTGTGATATATAGTTTATGCTTTCTTACTTCAAGATGAGTCAGTCTGCTTGCTGTGTAAGGATGACACAAGGTAAGAGTTAAGAAGCTCTAATTTCTCTATCATAAAATCAAACAATGTTCCCTATCCCACAGATCTACTACCTCTTCTTACGCCAATATCAAATACATAATTAAAAACATAAACACTTTTGGGATTTCTTTTTCCTTATGTTTTCACAAATCTCAGCTTACTTTGGCCACAGGCCCTCTCTGCACTGTTCTTACAGTTTGGTGTCACTCCTTTGTATTTAGCTTTGGCAACGTGCCTGACCTTCCATTACCTGGACTTGACTATTTAAAATAAGACATTTCCAAAGTTCTAGAAGGTATAGCCAAGTAGGTCTCTTCGGCTTCCTCCCACTGTTTATTATTTATAACTATTTGTAACTGTTCATAATTATAGTCTCCATTTAGTTCTGTATAGTTCCATTCCATTTTGAATGCCTTGACCTTGGAACTATATACATTTTCAAGACTTTTTTTAAAGTTAAAGGCAGCAGTTCCTAATCAAATGTGAGGGCTGCCCCTCACAACTTGTCAGTATCAATAAAATACTGAGGTTTAGGAATAATTTATTTTTTTTTAGCAAACTCGTGAAGAATCAATTATATCTATAATTACAGAGCAGTTTATATACCATGTACTTTCTTGAGTAGAAGAGAAAGACAGAGTTATTCAAAGTGGGAACTGAGTATAATCCTGAGTATGCTCACAGGAGTGCCTTCCACTCAGCATGATCCTCATGTGTTGAGAACCACTGGCAGAAGGCACATCTGACAATTCTCAGCAATCCTTTCTTTACTCTTGCCACTCAACAGTGGTTCTCAACTAAGGGCAACACTGCCACCACACTATGCCTGCCAGAAGGCATCTGGAAACGTCTGGGGGTACTTTTAGTTGTTGCAAAGCTTTGGAGGATGAGGGATAATTTGGGACACTACTAACATTTAGTGATGCTAAATACAATGTCCAAGATAGTCCCATCTGCCCAATATGTCAGTGGTACCCTTGTTGAGAAATACTGTGTCTGGGTTTTTTTCTTTTTTTTCCAGGTTTCTGTTGCTTGCATACCACTAATGAATTATTTCTATCTAGTCACAATTAAGCCCAGAGGAAGAGTTCCTCTTAGTTTCCCCTACCTCCTGAAAGATGAAACATTCAGGGAGGCAAGTCAGTAGTCAAGAAGTTCTATCTTTAGACTGATCTGCTAGATGTCAGGATCTCTAAGGCTCTCATCACCACATTTCAATTCTACATAAATTTCTTAATATATAGAAGCAGCTTCTGAATCCTGTAGCTGGCCTTGTAGTCTATGCTATACCTTCAATAAGACTTCTTCTTTTCCCTTATTTTTCCTTCTCCAATAAACAGTCATAATAATAGCAATAATTTATTGCATCCTTTTCATGTGCCAGGTAAAAATACAAATGACTTTTCATACAGGATCTCTTTGAGAACTCACAACAACCCTAGGAGGTAGCAGACTATACTGTGTCACGGTATGGGGCCAAGCTGTTCAAATCCCAATTCTGCTGTCTACTAGCTATGTAAACTTCATCAGTTATTTCAATTCTCTGTGCTTAGTTTCTCCATCTGTATAACAGATATAACAAATGTACTTATTTATACGGTTATTATGAGGATGAAATTAGGCACTCAGAACAGTGTCTGGTAATGGTAAATGCCATATAAGCATTCTTTAAATTTTCATTACCTATGTTTCACAAACAAGAAAATTAAAGTTCTGGAGGGGCTAGCATTTGTCCACAGTTGCTATATGCATGAACCAGGACTTAGCCCTAAGCTTTTGAGTTCAAAGCTTGCACTCTAGCCATTATGTCCTACTGCCCCTCCAAAATCTTTTTAACAGGCTCTATCTTCAGATCCAAGATTTTTCCTACAAGTGTGCACCTCATGGGGCTCCATCGAATTTAATGGACTTGCTTTTCTGGCCATTAATCCTATTTCTTGGTTTTTGAGGATGACAGTGATACCGTGTTTTACTCCTTTTATTGAAATTTCCAATTCATTTTGTTGTTTACATTATGACATGAGAGGACCTGTTTCTCTGAAAAAAAAAAAAAACCTCCCATTTTTACTTATTCATATTATAGTTTAGCCTATTTTGTCAAAGAAAATATTTAACTTGTCAAAAAATTGTATCAAACTACTGAGAGAAAGCATCATGTACTGCTATGTGGTGTCTGTGGTGTATTTTACATTAATGCTTGAAACTAGCTGTATTTTTAGGATGGCCTCAAGAAAACATGAGTCATACTTAAAAGCATTCCAGAAATAGAAACAAGATGTAAGACTGTACATTACGAACATCTGCAAAACAAACTACCAAGCTGCCATGCATAACCTCATATAAACACAGCCCTGCGCGCATGAGAAAACCCTGACTTCAGTGTTTTCGAGCACAAGATGCTACCTTCCAGGAGTCCACATAATGATAAACTGATGTCAGTAACACCAGAGAGCTTGATCCTATATTCTAACATTTCCTTCTCTATGCAAAAATAAAACATCTGGTTCATGTTGGGCTACATTCCTTATTCAATCCCTAGCCAATACTTGTTTCAAAAAAAAAAAAAAAAGTGTACTATTTTTGCCCAGGCATATTCAAGGGCTTTAAAATAAGTCTATTAAAGGAATCCAAATTATAATTTTCTCCCTCCACAGACTTAAATTTGTCATACATGTAAAGATTAAAATTAAAATTTCAGAAAATTACACAGAGTTCTAATTTCATTATAGTAAGTCCTTTAAAACTAGTGATGTTTTTGTAAGCATCCCAAGGGGCAATATAATATAATGGAGGAAAAAAAAAAAAGCCTTTGAAGCCAAACAGACCTAGCTGTGATTTCTCATCCTGTCCTTTATCAGTGTCCTTGAACAAGAATTCTGAATCTTCCGGGCTTAAGTTTTCTTATTTTCAAAAGAGCAGTAATAATACTTATCAAGTATGACTATTATGAGGATTACAGGTAAAGCATCGTGTCAAACCCCTCAGCCAGTGAGAACCACGAACGGAAGAATATTAAAGCCTTACCCTCACCTGCAAAATCCTCTACCTGGTGTGTGTCCTAGACACACAGGCTGCACAGTGTGGACTCAGTGGTAACGAATGGGCTTCTGGGTTTATACTCAAATAACCTTCCGGACCTAGAGCCCACCCTGAAGAAATAAAGGAGAAAGGAACCCAACATTTACCACATCCCTGAGTGGCAGAGCTTATGTTAGATACTTCCTCATGGCATTGCAGTGTATTCACCATAACCATCCTAGAAAATAGTTCAGAAAGAACCGGAACCCAAGACACTGCCCTGCAGTCACTCTTACCACATCACAATGAAAGATTTCAAAAGAATCACAACTCATTTCACTGCAAGTACACGTTCATCTACTAAAATGTCACCTATTACATATCATTCTATACTTGAATATAATGGATGTCAAGGGAAAAAAACACAGTACGTTTAGAACTGAAGTCCACATCATTTAACCACATGGGCTAACCGAACTAAGAAATTAAATCATTCACGCAGCTACATTTGTTAAGGAACTACTATACAGGCTTGGCAGCAAGAACACAAAAATGAATACAGTAAGGTCCTCTGAAGGTGTCAAAGGAAAACACTGCGTATATACAAAGCCTCAGTTTATATAAAGCTGCTCATCTATAATGTAGACTGATGAGTCTGATTCAATATAGCTGTAATCAAAATTAAATGAGAAGTACAATATTGGCCAGCACAGTACTCAGAATAGAGAAGCCATTCAGTTTTTCTTAAAACTGGAAAAACCCATCAATATACATTAAATAAATGGAAGCATATCCATATACAATGATTAAGGGTCAAGCTGTTTATTTTTTCTGTAGAGATGTTAGAATAAGAGTATATATGTGCATGTTTTTCTTGTACTTGCACAGAGAAATACAGAAAAGATATCCCTGAAACTAATAACATGGCAATTAATGTAAACGGAAACAGGGGTGAAACTAAGATTTCTCAATGTGCATTTTATATTGTTTTGGTTTCTGAACCACACAGATGCATTATTTCTACAAAAAAAATAACTAAGTTACTTTTTTAAGTCAAGTTTTAGAAAATACTTGAGACAGAAAAATTTCTATAATATAATGCTTTGTGAAAATGGTCACAAAATAGTACATATAGAATATTTTCTTAAATGATGCATATAAATACAGTCATTTTTAAAAACACTGGGTACATTTATAAGATATGACTCACACAAAGTATATTCTCTGACCAAAATTAAATTAAATTGGAAATTAATAATAAAAAGATCTTTGGAAAATCTCCAAATATTTAGAAACCAAATGGCACCACATGGGTCAAAGAAGAAATCAAAAAGGAAATTGCCAAGCACACTGAACTAAATGTAAGTGAAAACACAATGTATCAAAATTTATGGCATGCCACTAAAGCAATACTTAGGGGAAATTTTATAGCACTAAATGTCTATATGGAGAAAAAGGAAGGATTTCAAATTAATGACCTCAGCTTCTGCCTTAAGATACTGGAAAAGGAAGAGCAAGCGAAACCCAAAGAAATGAAATTTATACTGATCAGAGCTTAAATCAAAGAAAGGGAAAACAAAATAATTTTTAAAAATTAATGAAACCAAAAGCTCATTCTTTGAGAAAATCAATACAGTTGACAAATCAGGAAAGACTGATGAGGAAAGAGTGAAGACACAAATTACCAAAGTCAGGAATATGAGATAGGGGTTGACATGAAGTACAGATACTTCAGATATTAAAAGGAGAATTAGCGAATATTGTGAAAATTTTTATGCCAATACATTCCATAACTTGGATAAAATGGACAAATTCCTTGAAAGACAAATTCCTTTAAAAAGTCAGCTGTTCTTGGGGCACCTGGTGGCTCACTCGGTTAAGCATCCAACTCCTGGTTTCAACTCAGGTCATGATCTTGCAGTCATAGGATCCAGCCCCGTGTCAAGCTCCACACTGAGCGTGGACCCTGCTTGAGATTCTCTCTCCCCCCTCCACCCACCCACATAAGTTTCCTTTCTTTCTCTCTCTCTCTCAAAAGTTAGCTGTTCCTTAGCTAATACAAGAAAAGGTAACATTAATAACTATATCTAACAAAGAAACTGAATTAATTAAAAACCTTCCCATGAAGAGAAGAAAACTCCAGGCCAAGATACCTTCAAGGTGAAATCTACCAAACATTTAAGGAAAAATGCCAGTTTTATACAAATTCATTCAGCAAACTGGAAAGTGGGAAATACTTCCCAATTTATTCTATGAGACCAGCACTGCCTGAATACTAAAGCCTTGACAAAGACATCAAAAGGAAAGTGCTATGGACTGAATGCGTTCCTCTAAAATTCACATGTTGAAACCCTAACTCCCAATATGATAGTATTAGGAGGTGGGGCCTTTGGGAGGTGATTAGGAGCCCTCATGAATGGGATTAGAACCCTTACAAGAAAAGACACAGGCACTTGCTCTGTCTCTCCACTCTTTTTGCCATGTGTGGATACAAGAAGTCAGTGGTTCACAATCCAGGAGAGAGGGCCTTGCCAGAACCCGACCATAACCTGATCATAATGATGCCCTTATCCCAGACTTCCAGGCCCTAGAACTGTGAGAAATATATTTCAGGTTTTTTATAAGCCACCCAAATGATGATGCTTTGTTATAGCACCTGGACCTAGGACCAAAAGAAAGCTGAAGGTCAATGTTCTTCATAAATATAGACACAAAAATTCCAAACAGAATTCTCTCAAACTGAAGCCAGTTATATGTTAACAAGCTAAAGAAGAAAAAAAACCACATCATCATGTAAAAGAACACAGAAAAAACACTTGAAAAAATAAAATACTGCTTCCTGATTAAAATCTCTAAGCAATCCACAAAGGGGAGAAAACTTCCTCAACTTGATAAACAACGTATATGAAAAACCTATACCTACCATACTCCAGGGTAAAATGCAGTATACTTTCCCCCAAGATCAGGAATAAAACAATATTCTCTCCTCTCACCACTTCTATTCAACATTTACTGGAGGTACTAGCAAAAACAGTGAGGCCAAAAACAAACAAAAAGCACCACCCCATTAAAAAGAAGCAGCATTACCTTTATGTATATATAACATGATTGTTTATACAGAAACTGTGATGAAATCCACAAAAGAAGCTCTAGAATTAATAAGTGAGTTTAGCAAGGTGCCAAGATACAAGAACAATATACAAAAATCAGTTGTACTTCTATGTTGAAATTAAAAAACAATACCATTTATAATAACATCAGAAAATATGAAATATTTGAATGATGACTGACAAAATGAAAGCAAGACCTGTACACTAAAAACAACAGAAGGGATGCCTGGGTAGCTCAGTCGTTTAAGCACCCAACTCTTGATTTTGGCTCAGGTCATGATCTCAGGGTCCTGGGACGGAGCCCTGAGTCTGGCACTGTGCCGTGAGTGGAGCCTGCTTAAGATTCTCTCTTTCCCTCTTCTGCCTCTCCCCCTACCCTGCCCCTCTTTCTCAAAGACAAAAAAAACAGCAACAAAACACTGCTGAGAGAAATTAAAGATCTAAATGAATGAAGAGATACACCTTGTTTATGGGTTAGAAAACTCAATGTTATTAAGATATTGAATCTATAGATTCAATGCAATCCCAATCAAAATCCCAGCAGGTTTTGTGTGTGTGTGTGTGTGTGTGTGTGTGTGTGTGTGTGTGTGTGTGTGTGGAAACTGACAAGCTGATTCTAAAATCATATAGATGCAAAGGACCCAGAATAGTCAAAACATCTTTGTAAAAGAACAAAGACGGAAGACTAACTTTGCCTGATTTCAAGATTTATTATAATACCGTAGTAATCAAGATAGTGAGACTTTGGTGTCAAGACAGACAGAGATCAATGGAACAGTCTAGAAACAAACTCACAGTATGTATGGACAACTGATTTCTGACAAAGGTACAGAAGAAATTCAGTAGAGAAAGGATAGTCTTTTCAGCAAAGGGTGCTGAAACAATTAGATATTCATCTGCAAAACATAAACTTTGACCCATACCCTATACAAAATGACCCTTGACTCACACCATATATAAAAACTTAACACGGATAATAAACCTAAATATAAACTATGTATACAATTGTGAAGACATCTAGGAAAAAACAAGAAAAAATCTTTGTGACCTTTGGTTAGACAAAGATTTCTTAGGTAGGACACCAAAACCACAATCCATAAAAGTAAAAATTGATAAACTGGATTTCACTAAAATTTTAAATGCCTGTTCTTCAAAAGACACAATTAAAAAAATTAAAAGACAAGTCACAGACTGAAAGAAAATATTTGCAAATCTTATATCTGGTAAATTTCTTATATCCAGAATGTATGAAGAAATCTCAAATCTGGGGCACCTGGGTGGCTCAGTCAATTAAGCATCTGCCTTCAGCTCCGGTCATGATCCCATGGGATCCAGCCCCAGGTTGGGCTCCCTGCTCAATGGGGAGCCTGCTTCTCCCTCTCCCCCTGCAGCTTGTGCTTGCTTGCTCTCTCTCTCGCTCTGCCAAATAAATAAATAAAATCTAAAAAAAAAAAAAAAAATCTAAAAACTCAAAAAGAACACAAACACCCTAATAAAAAAGTGGGCAAAAGATGTGAATAGACACTTCATCAAAGATACACAGATGGCAAATAAGCACATAAACAAATGTTCAACATCACTAGTCACTAGGAAATGCAAATCAAAATCACTATGACATACCACTACATACCCATTAGAATGGCTGAAATTAAAAAGACTGACCATACCAAGAGCTAGCAAGAATGCAGAGGAACTGGAACTCTTACACATTGCTGGTAGAAATGGAAAGTGACACAACTACTTTGGAAAACAGAACAGCAGTTTCCTGAAAAGTTAAATATCTACTATGTGATACAGCCATTCCACTTCCAGGTGTTTACACGAGAAAAAAGAAAGTATTATGTCCATATAAAGAATTATACTGAATGTTCAGAGCAGCTTTATTTCAAGAGCCTCAAAATAGTAACAATGATGTCCATCAACAGATGAATGAACTGTAATTACTTAGCACTGAAAAGTAATGAACTATTGAGACATGCAACATGAAAGAATCTCAAAATAATTATGCTAAGTGATAGAAATCAGATAAAAATAGAGTATATATTATATGATTCCATTTATGTAAAATTCTAGAAAATCCAAATATATCTAAAAAACAGATCAGTGATTCCCAGAAAATGAAGGAACCAGGGGACATTATAAAGGGATACAAGTACACTTTTGGGGGTAAGGAATTTATTTGATCAATATTTTGATTGATGACGTTTCATGGTTACATACATATGTCAAAGCATATGAAACTGAAAAAAAAAAACAACTTATGAAATTGTACATTGAAATATGTGAAATTTACTATATGTAAATTATACTTAGTAACATTATTTTTTAAAGATTAGAATAACACATTAAAATGTTAACAGTGTTTATAATTAGACTTCTAAACGATTTCAGTTTAATGGTTTTGTTTTTCAGTATTTCAGTATCCCAGGTTTCTTATATGCATCACGTTTTATTTTTGTAATAGGAACACGAAGTTATAGTTCTTTTGAAAAACCACATTGCAAAGTAATAATAGCCATAATGGAAGTAAAGAATAACTGTGATACACAGGGAAAGTAGTAATATGACAGGTAACATATATTAGAATATTTTGACCGATTGATCACAATTTAACACCCAAAATTCAATTTGCAACTCAGCTTCTTGTAAAGTTCTCATCATCCATTACATATCGTTACATTGTGATAAATCACAGAAGATATCTTTGTTGGTCTTAAGGTAGCTCGTCAAACTCATAACAAGACTACACCAACCAAAAACATAAAATGAAACCAAAGGAATGACCTTTAGTTATGAACACATCTCAGAAGAACCAAGAATTTTTAGGTCCTGTCAAATGAGTCCAAGTTCTTTAAACATAAAGCACAGACTTTTTATTTTTATGACTCAGATCACAGAAAAAGCAGTTATAATGGATGTGTTCTTCAGTAAGTTTCATCTTAAACATGAGGGTTTTATTAGCTATTTTTAAAGTTATAATCCAATGCATGCTTACTGTAACAAAGAAACAAAATCCAAAAATGTAAAAAGAAAAACGATCTCTCTTGACCCCTTCCATTCGCAGCCTCACTCCTAACCCAATGCCCTCGGAAAAACTCAAAGTTAAAAACCTGGAGTGTAGCCTTCCATACTTTTTTTCTGTATACAGAAAGACATATAACATAATCGCAAAAGGTGTTTAAATTGTTAAAAAAAAAAAAAAGTATCAGACTTTATATACTACCCTGAAGTCTGCAACTTTTTTTTTTCAGTCTGCAATTTTTGCTGAACAATATGGCATGGACACCCTCAAGGTCCACAGATATAAATCTAACATTCTTTTTTAGCAGCTGCAGAAGTCCATAACATGGGTAAACAATAATTTTATTCAACCATTCCTCTACTGATACACTCATTGCTTCTAGTTTTTGTCACTATCAGTAACAACAAAATGTTGGAATACATATTGTGTACAAATATTCTTCATATACTGATTTTTTCCTTAATGAATGTAACTTGACAAAGAAATTGCTACATCAAAAGGTTTATTTTTTTATTTTAATAACTACTACCATATTACTTTCCAAAGAAGATGTATCAACTCATACTCCTACCAGCAATGTATGGTAACAACTTTTCCCTGCAATCTTATAGGTACTGGACATTATAATACTTTTCGGTTTTTTAGATTTATTTATTTATTTGAGAGACAGGGAGAGAGAGCATGCGCACATGCACCTGTGAGCAGGGGGAGGGGCAGAGGGAGAGAAACTTCAAGCAGACTCCCCACTGAGTGTGGAGTCCATCATGAGGCTTGATCCCACAACCCGTAAGATCATGACCTGAGCCAAAACCAAGAGTCCCACACTCAACCGACTGAGCCATCCAGGTGCCCCTAAATTCCTTTTTAATTTTGGCCCAGATGATGCATGAAAAGTGCTATCTTATAGTATAATTTGTATCTCTCTAACTATTAAGCAGGTTCAGAACATACCCATTTGGATTCCCTCTCCTGTGGCATGCCTATTTAAATCCTTTGCCTATTTTCTACTGGATGATATGGTGTTTCTCAGCAATTTGTGAGATATAGTTGTATATTAAGGGTATTAATCCTCTATCATATGTATTAGATATCCATTAAAATATGACTCTTAAATTAGGGGTTTACTACTTGAATTCATTTTCACATTCAAACAATGTCATCAATACTGGTTAAATTACCACATAGAACCAAATTAGACTATATATACATTACATAATTCAAAAATTGTATATCTACAATGAAAGTTGCAGAAAGCAGCAACGGAAAATAAAAAGCAACAAAATACATCAAGAAATGTTGAGATATCTTTAGGGTGCCTGGGAGAAAGAGGACTAAAGAAAATTTAGCACTGAATAAAGATTGCTAGGGACTCTGGAGGAGACTTCAAGGCCATCTTACAGGGCTTTAAAAGTTGATGGGACTCTTCCCTTTGAGGGTTCTATTCTAGCTAAAGAAATCTTAAATGAAGTCCTTTTCTCCAAGTAAATTCTCATGTAATGAATAGCAATTAGTGCCCTACTGAAAATAAGGCAAAAAAAATTTTTTTAAGATTTTATTTATTTATTTGACAGAGAGACAGCCAACGAGAGGGAACACAAGCAGGGGGAGTGGGAGAGTAAAAAGCAGGCTTTCCGCTGAGCAGGGAGCCTGATGCGGGATGCGGGGCTCAATGCCGGGCTCAATGTGGGGCTCAAGCGGAACTCGATCCCAGGACCCTGGGATCAGGCCCTGAGCCAAAGGCAGATGCTTAACAAGTGAGCCACCAAGACGCCCCAGAAAATAAGGCAAATCTTAAAGGATTGGAGGCTTTTCTCCTCAGACTGCTGTTGGAGCTCTGACTCTATTCTTTAAGTGAATCTTAGTTAACACCTTCCTAGAGGCCTTCTGTGTAAGCTTTGCCACTCGCTCATTAAAACTGACAAGTAGCTGCAATGATTGTTCGACATTATCCACAGACACAAAGATGACAGTTTTTCCATGTTATTCTGTCATTTACATGTTGATGAATTTCTCAAACCCCTTGAAATTATTAACATACACCCCCCTTCCCCAAAAAATCTTTCACATGGTTGCCTATATGCCAAAAATCACTTTTAAAGCACAATGTTGTAATTCTTACAGAAAACCTTTGTGGGCCCTAATTGCTTGGATATGAGCTCCGTGTGTCCAGGAAACCTTAAATGACCTCAATATAATTGGTCCACGGACTGCAATAAGAAGATTATGTAAGGAAGCAAAAATATAACTCTAACTCTGAAGTCGACTTTAAAGTCATCTATTGAAAACCAGCTACCCTGGAGATCACCTCATAAGTCAAATGCTGGAAGAAATACCAGCTTGATACAATATAGTATAACTTCAAGAACAAAAACATGAAGGAACCCCTTTTCAACAGCTGACAATTTCATCTAAGCCTTGAGATGCGGTTTTCATACAAAAAGGCAAAAATCTTCAATTACCCACTTCAACACTTGCAGGGGAGAGACTAGGGACTAAAATGATAAGTGGGAGTTATAATGGTTAAGGCAGGGGGTACAGACAAGACCTAGATAATAAAAAGCCTGAAGAACAGTCCAACTCCTCTGTCTGTTATGTGCCCGGCACTGGGCTAAATGCTGTGTCCAACACTGTTCAAATGAGAAGCTGACAACTGACTATAAGATTATCTCATATAGTCAATGAATTAAGAAATTTTACTTTCATGAGGTAATACTGCTTTCACGTGGTTTTAAATTGAATTTTAGACTTCCACTTGAGAATACTCCCAGCCTATAGCATCTCTGTCGGCTAACATGATTTCTACCACTTCCATTAAAAAGATGTTAACTATGAATATGAGGGCTCATGTCTCAACACTGTGATTTTTATTTCTTCACTACTAAAAGACAACAGTTGATTTTCAGTGCTCTAAATAAATTTAGAAAAGACACAAATAGGGGCGCCTGGGTGGCAGAGCGGTTAAGCGTCTGCCTTCGGCTCAGGGCGTGATCCCGGCGTTATGGGATCGAGCCCCACGTCAGGCTCCTCTGCTATGAGCCTGCTTCTTCCTCTCCCACTCCCCCTGCTTGTGTTCCCTCTCTCGCTGGCTGTCTCTATCTCTGTCTTATAAATAAAAATAAAAAATCTTTAAAAAAAAAAAAAAAGACACAAATAAAATAGCACTGCCATGCCTCAACTATTTCAATATTTTTCAATATATTCATTATTTTCCACACTCTTAAATTCCAGAAGAGTTATCTAACATACCAGTCTTCTTTTCATTCCCAGATTTACTCTACAGAAAAGTAGCCAGAAATACCGTGACAGACTTTTAAAAAAAATTAAACTGAAGTCAGTAAATCTGGGCTTTGCTACTAATTAATTAGTCTTCTGACCTCTTTCTTATGGTCCTACCTTCCTGGTTATGAAATGAGTTTCAGAGAGGATAATAATTGCTAAAGTTCCTTTCCTTAGCAAAAGTCTGTCATTTTATGTTTCATTTAAAAATGTTAAATATGCAAAAAGCAAAGAGCTAAATTGGAGCACAAATATGGGTAGGAAAGTAACGGTATCAAACTTCAACAAAACACCATTTTCAAAATATTTTAAAATATTTTAAAATGTAACTCCAAAAGAGGGAGGAAAAAAAGCTATCAAAGTTCTCTCATAACCGAAACCCATAATCTCCAATCAGTCATCTAATAACAACAGTGAAGCCAAACAACTATGACTCCCATCTTGGAAACCGTCCGTGGGAGAGGGAGAAGTAGTTCAACGAATACAATATTTGGGTTTTGTTTTTTGTTTTTTTGTTTGTTTTTAAGATTTTATTCATTTATTTGACAAAGAGAGACAGCCAGCGAGAGAGGGAACACAAGCAGGGGGAGTGGGAGAGGAAGAAGCAGGCTCCCAGCGGAGGAGCCTGATGTGGGACTCGATCCCAGAACGCTGGGATCACACCCTGAGCTGAAGGCAGATGATTAATGACTGCGCCACCCAGGCACCCCAAGAATACAATATTTGAACCTAATATAGTAAGTAGATGTCCAAAAACATGTTTTATTAATAAATAAATATATCTACCCCAATCAATATGCAGCAACCGTACAAGGCTTATGTGGATATGTGAGATTTTGTTGACTTATTAGCTCAGCCACTCTTCCTATTTCAAGTTAAGCAAACTCCCAATAGTCTCTCCCTTAGGAACGGGTATTGCTCATACAAAAGACTAGTGGAGACAATGTTAATAATTTACCACTGGGTAGAACATGCTACCACCATTTTGATATACAAACAATAATATGTCTAAGGATACTTATTTTATGAGTATGGTGGGAATAATGATGAATGCATAGCAAGCACAGAAAATGCCAACTGAAGTCTATACACCATCCAACTATTTTCAATATAAACTCTTCTCTGATAAATTTCAAAGGGTAAGTTACTAACACCTAAACACAAAATAAGTGAAAAATTTTGATTGCGTAACAGATGTATGAAAACAGCAATAGAAAGTCAAAGCACGTTAAACCAGAAAATGTTGAGGGTTTTTCTTTGTTTCTTTTCTGGGGTTTTTTGGTGACAACATATTTGAGTTTTGCTATATTTAAAAACAGATACCATTTACACATGGAACTTGATCTAAGCCAACTACTGCTATATTGCCCCCCAGTCATTTGCAGAATATGAAAATACATTCATTCAATTTATGTTTTTAAGTCTTAAATCTGGTATCATTACTAGGATCCCTTGAATCCTTAAAGCTGGTATAGTCTTATTATACATTCTCTCACTTAATAAGATCCCCATCCCCCAAATGATTAAGCATCTGTGGCTACGATAAAATATTTTAGCAGACCCACAATAAGAGGGAGACGATGCCATCTTAGCTGTTAAAAGAAGGGAAGGGTAGTGCTATCCCCTGCAGACAGCAGTCAGGCAATGACTATGCTTCATGTCTACGTGAGGCTTGAAAGGCCAACATTCTTCCCACACTATAAACAGAAGTTTTATCTTTGAAAGAAAACTAAAGCTTTTTTGAAGAACATACCATCACCATGTGTGATCCTGGGAACAACCTAACAAAGGGCAAATTCAAAATCAAATCTAGAGAAGACATATTCCAGATTCATTTTTTACTTTATTTTTTAGAGAGAGAGAAAGTGGGGGAGAGGGAGAGGAAGAATCCCAAGCAGGTTCCACACCCAACAAGGAGCCCGATGTGGGGCTCAATCTCATGACCCTGAGATCGTGACCTAAGCCGAAATCAAAAGTCAGATGCTTAACTGACCAGACCACCCAGGCACCCCTCCAGATTCACTCTTTAAGTAAAACTGAATGAAGACGAAAATGTTTTTAGCATATCTCTTAAGCAGAATCATAGTAGCCCTTGGTATTAACCATATTCAACAGTGTCACAAGCATGGGATAATGGGACATAAGAAGGAACAAAATCAGGAGACTGAGGAAATGCTTGTGTTAGGTACTCATATTTATTGAGGACTATGTGCCAGGCATTATCCTATACATTTCACAGAGGCTATCTGATTGAATCCTTACAATATATCCATAAGGTTGAAATGATTGTTCCCACACTGGCAAGGAAATTCAGAGAAGTTAAATGACTAAAGAAATTCATACATCTAAGAAGAAGGAGGAGGAGGGGGAGGAGGAGAAGGAGAAGAGGAAGAAGAAAAATAGAAAAAGAAATTCATATCTAGGAAATAGTACAGACAAAATTATACACATATCCTCCCCCTCCCAAATAGATGTTTCCATACAGAACCCAAACTATGTAAGTTTTCCTACTGTCTATCAAGAGTGGATAGTCCTCATTTCTGAAGTTCATTATAAAAGTTAGCTACATTCATAATAAGAAAAAAGATCCAGAAATGAGGGGGAAAAGTGAGTGTTTTCAATTATCAGGCAAGGTGTTATACATCTATTTTAAGTTTACTCTAAGTAAATATAACAACTTGTTTAAGATTTAAGTCCCTAGTCTCACCCCCAGAAAGGATTACTTATCAATTACAATAATATGATTAGGCATAACCATTAAATAATGAACGCTAAAAATAAATGTTCCTGACTCCCACTTCCAGTTAGGATGAAGAGAATTGAAGAGAATTTTACTTTCAACCTAACAACCAGAACAAGGCAGTTGATCTGTAAAAATCACAGTTTCTTAAAACCTACCATACAGCTAAGAATACAAAGAAACCTGAATGAACTAAATTCTAGAGAGCAATGAGCATTTTCAAGGAGAAGAGACCCACGGCTAACTTACATCCCTGGCAGAATGGTAGGAGGAGAAAGAATCTGCCATAGGTGTATCAGGAGAAGCAAGTTGAACTTTCAGCAAACTTAACAACAGTCACACACAAGCTGACATGATGAACTAATCTACTGAAAAGTCTCAGTCACAGAGAGAATCTAACTCTTTCCCACTGGCCTTCATTGAGTAAATAGGGGTACACCCTAAAAACCAGACACAGGACAAGAACTGAGAGGTATTCTTCTGGAAGCATACTGGACCATTTGTTAATACAAGGCAACAACCACGGAAGGCTGGGGGTGGGACAGAAGAAGCAACAGAAATCCCCTCAAGGCACTTCACGTCTTTATACCGTATAAGGCATTAGTTCTCATGGATGGTGTTAGGGCAGAAGAGCTGAGATAAATTCCTCTGTGGCACTCTTGGCCTTCATTGATACGGCCTCTGGAGCCTGGAGGCAGGGCAACAGCATAAAGAGAGATCTGGGCTGGAGAAAGCAGAATACAGGACTAAATGGCAAAACTCCCCAGCAATTCTAAGATGCAACCATAAAGCAAAGAGACTAGCCATGGTTTGTAGAGCTTGAAATTCAGCTATAAAGCATAAAGAAAGCTCTGGAATCTCACCAGAATTCACATGCCGAACATTACTAAAGAGAAAGTCCTGATCTCTTTCTCAATATCTTTGAAGGTAAAGATAAGTGGAATCTAACTAATCTACAACAAAGCCCAGTCCCAGCTCAGGCACATACTAATTTGACTCAGCATTCCTCCTCCGGTGGCCCCCCAACCACAAACATGGGACTTAGCAGATGAAGAGACATGCCCTTTCCTGGGGTAAATATCATTTACTTGAGTCTCTACTGTTCTTTTATACACAGTGTCTGGCACACAGTAAAATATTATGAGACAAACAGAGAAGCAAGAAAATGTGATCCATGTTCAAAAATCAATAAAAGCCATTCTAAAAATGGCCTGGATGTTGGAATTATTAGGCCATGAAAAACATGTTAAAATATCTAGTGCAAAAGGAGGACAACATGAATGTATTGGAGCATGAGAGACATAAAATATAAAGAAAACTGAATGGACGTAGAAATGAAAAATGTATTAACAGAAATGAATGAATCATCTGATGGGATGAACATAAGACTGTACAAAGCAGAAAAGAAAACCAATTAACTTAATTATGGCCAAGAATTTTCCAAAATTGATTAAAGGTATTAACACAGAGACTCAAGGAACTTAGGGAAACACAGAAAAGTTAAATTCAAAGAACACACCTAGGTACATCAAAGCCAAACTTTTAGTTAAAAAAAGAAAAGCTAAAAAGAAAAATTTTAATGTAGATAGAGAAAAAAGACAACAACTATGAGTACGAAAAAATGACAGCTGACTTTTTATTAGAAAAAATAGAAACCAGAAAACAATAAAATGATGTCTTTAAAGTACTAAAAAACAAAACAAAACAAAAAAACTGGCATTCCATATCCAGTGGGTTGGGGGGGATCCTTTGAAAAGCAAAATAAAAACACATGTTAAGATAGACAAACAGATGAGGGGCACCTGGCTGGTTCTGTCAGGAGAACATGCAACTCTTGACCTCCAGGTTGTGAGTTTGAGCCCCACACTGGGTGTGGAGCTTACTTTAAAAAAAAAAGAAAAAAAAAGAGGGGTGCCTGGGTGGCTTGTGTTGGTTAAGCAACCAACTCTTGATTTCAGCTCAGATTGTGATCTCAGGGTCATGAGATCAAGCCCCATGCCCAGCTCTATGCTCAGCGGGGAGTCTGCTTGAGATTCTCTCTCTCTTTTCCTCTGCCCCTTCCCTTGCTCATGCTTACTCTCTCTCTTCTTCTCTCTCAAAATAAATGAGTAAAATCTTAAAAAAAAAAGACAACAGATGAGAGAATTCGTATCATAAGCCTACTAAAAAGAAGTGCTAAAAGAAACTTCTAACTGAAGGGAAATGCTTTCAGACGGATGCCTGAATCTGCAGGAAGAAATGAAAAACAGCACAAAACATTAAAATATGGGTAAATATTAAAAACTTTAAAAATAATCTCCATTTTATATACATATATTTAATTTAAAATTCCATTGACTTCTTAAAAAACAATATTGTGGTATTTTAGCATTCATGGAATTAAAATACATGATAGCAAGACTACCAAGGTTATGAGAGGTAAATGAAAGTATAGTGTTGAAAAGTTATCACATTGCTCCTAAACAGATCAATTATTTGAAAGTAGACTATGATAAACTGGAGATGTATATTATAATCCCTAGAGCATCACTGTTCAATAGAGTATCCACTAGTCACACGTTGCTATTTAAATTTGAGTTTAAATTAACTAAGATTAAATAAAATCTAAAATTATTTTCCTTGTTGACTGCACTGGTCACACTTTGAATGGTTAATAACCAAATGTGGCTAGTGCCTGCTATATTGGACAGTACAAATATAGAACATATCCATCACTTCAGAAACTTCTATCAGACCGAACTACACTAGAAAAAGAGGCATAAGTAGACAGCCAATGGAAGAGACAAAATGGAATATATTATCTCTGAAAAGAAGATAATAAAAGATGTATATAAAAATATAAAGAGAACAAAGACCAAAGAAAACATCAAGATGGCTGACATAAACACATCTACATCAATAATTATATTAAATATAAACGGGCTGAACATTTCAATTCAAAGAAAGAGCTTGTCATAATGGATATATAAGCTGTTCATAAGACACACTTGAAATATAAAGGCACAGACTAGCTGAAAGTAAAATGAAAAAGAGCATACCATACAAACACTTAGCACAAGAAAGATGGTGTGGTTTACATTACTATCAGACAAAATAAACTTTAAGAAAAGAAACTGTTACCAGACAATGACAGCATTACATAATAATAAAATGGACCATTCATAAAGAAGACATAACAATTATAAATGTGTACATACGTATTAGAGAGGTTCGATATACACAAAATAAAAATTAGTAGAATAAAGGGCAACAAATCTACACTCTACAATGATAATAGAAGGCTTTAACACCACTTTATCAGCAGTTGATTAAAAAGGTAGATAAAATTAAAAAGAACATAAAGGACTTGTACGATATTGTCAACATTGACCTAATTAATATTTACAGACTACAACACCCAATATCAGCAGAATACTAATTCTTTTCAAAGTTTACATGAAACACTCACCAAGAAAGCCCTTATGCTAATTGTTAAGTCTCAATAATCTCGATTTCAAAGAACTGAAACTCTACAGGCTATGTTCTCTGACCATAACAGAAATCAATAACTATAATATAACTGTAAGATAAAGAAACTGTAAGATAAAGAAAAAACAAATACTGAAAATAAGCAAACATACCTCTAAAAAACCCTTGGGCAAAGAAAAAGATTTGTAATTTTTAGAAATATCTTGAATGGAATAATAATGAAAATTTAAGATATCATTGTGAGGCAGAGCTAAAGCACAGTTTAGATGGAAATTTACAGCTTTGGACAACTACAGCAGGAAAAAAGGTGCAAAAACAATAATCTGAACCTCTACCTTAAATAGTTAGACAAAGAATAGGACCCAAAGTAAATAAAAGTAAGGAAGTTATGGTAAAGAGTGGAAATCAGTGAAATAACAAATGGACAAACAATAGAGAAAAATCAACAATGAAAAACTATTTTTTTAAAGTTAATATCATTGATAAACCCCTAGTACAGCTAATTAAAAAGAGAAAAAAAAACACCCCACATTTCCAATATTAGGAATAAAAGAGGGAATAACAATATAGACTCTATAGATACTTAAAGCAGAATAAAGGCTACATTATGAAAAAAATGTCAATAAATTTTAAAACTGAGATGAAATGGACCTATCCCTTTGAAATAAAACAGAACTATAAAGTTCTTAGAAAAAAATACAATCTTCACAACCTTGAGGTAGGCAAAGATTTCTTAGACATAACAAGCGCTAACCATAATGAAAGATAAACTGTATGTAATCAAAACTTTTGTCAACTAAAAGATACTACTGAGAAAATAATTAGGCAAGGCAGAGACTGAAAAAACAGTATTCATAATACATAAATATGAGAAAAGACTCGCATCATGAGTGTATGAAGAACTTTTACAAGTCAACAATAAAAAGGCAAAATCTGCTTTTTTAAATAAGCAAAATATTTTAACAGACACATCACAAAAGATATACAAATAACCAATAAGCATAAGAAAATATCTTGAACATCATTACTCATCAAGGACATGTAAATTAAAACCGCCATGAGAGGACATGAACTATTGGAGTGAACTACTGGAAGAGCATGGTAAGGACCTCTGAAAATCCACTCCTCCATTAAAGCAATGGCAACACTTGCAAAAATTGTCAAAATTAATTTTTTCAGAACTCTAGAAATTAACAAGAGACTTTCAACAGTCTGACAAGCATTTATCCAAGAAAAATGGGTGAACCTTCGTATGAACTGTAAGTTTTGTGGTCTTTTAACTTGTCCTGTTCCCATCTCTCTCCCCAGCTGTGTGGTAATCTTGACTACCAACCGCCTGCAATGCTGGTGAAAACCAGCAGCCTGGCCACCACGGAAGGGGACAGTACAGGGTTGCAGCTTCCTAATCATCCCAGCCCTAGAAAACTATCCCTACTTGACTTCTCTAACAGCTCCCTGAAAAGCTCCTTTTTTAGAATTTGACTTCATTTGACCCACTCAGAGCTCCCAGTGTGCAAACATCCCAGGGTGTTTGTCAAATTAAAAAAAAAAAAAAAAATCAACAACAACTGTTTTAACATCACAGCTGCCCGAGACACCAAAACCAGTTGGAGTTAACAAAAGGATGACCAAAAAACAAACAAATAACTTATAAGGAAAAACTGGGAATAAGATGTCCAAAGGAAGGCTTGAAAAACTACAGTGTATGTCTAGGAATCTAGAAGGCCATGCACATGTCTGGGAAACTTCTGAGAAGGGCCTAACAGCTCACCTCTGGCTGACACTGAAGCTTTGCACAAGCAGTGAGATATACTTCTAAGCTGCCTCTGGAGCTTCATTGGAAATCATGTCCAACAGGCATACACAGGTCCTGGGCAAAAACTAGAACAGATTTGTTTGAGGCATTTAAGAAATCTCTGTCCCATCACTGGCAGGCCAGTAAGCTAAATGAGCAGAAACTTCAGTGGCTGCACATGACAAAGAGTACAGATTGCAGAAAAACAGTTTACATATGGCATTAAACAAACAACGGAAGCCAAACCAAACCCTAGGCAAGGAGCAGAAGTTGATGCCCAGAGCTGTCACATTAAACTACTTAATAGGTCTACTTAAAAAAAAAAAAAAAAAAAAAAGGAAAAAAACACAAAGAAACAGAAAAGTGAAGTGTAGCATACACCAAAGAAAAAAAGCAGTCAATAAAACTATCTTTGAGGAAGCCAGATACTGAACTTAGTAGAAAATACCTTAAACTAGCTTTTATAAATATGTTCAAAGAACCCAACAAACCATGTCTAAAAACCTAAAGTATGACAACAATACCGCACTAGAACATATCAATAAAGAAATAGAAATTATAAAAAAGATTCAAGTAGAAATTCTAAAGTCGAAAACTACAATAAGTGAAATGAAAAATATCACCAAAGGGCCTCAACAACAGACGGTGAGCAGGCAGAATAATCAGCAAGCTTGAATAGGTTAATTGAGATTATCCAGTCGAAGAAACAGAAAGGAAAAAAGAATGAAGAAAAATTAACAGGCCCTCAGAAACCTATCGTACACCATCTAGTATATTAACACACATATAATGGGAATCCCAGAAAGACAGAGAGGAGGGAAGAAATAATAATGAAGAATGATTACAAAAGAATGCCCCCAAATTAATGGAAAACATTAGAATGCATATCCAAGAAGCTCAAAAAACTCCAAATAAGCCAAACTCAAAGAGACCACACTTAGACACATCACAAACTACCAAACGACAAAGATAAACGGACTATCTTGAAAGCAAAGACAAGTGGCTCATCATTAGAAGGGATTCTTGATAAAATTAATAACGGATTTCTCATCAGAAACTATGGAGGCCAGAGGCAGTAAGATGACATATTCAAAACGCTACGGAAAAAACCTATCAGCCAAGAATTCGTCAAACAACAAAGGTACAATTAAGAAATTTCCAGATAACCAAAACTGAGAGAATTCATCACCAGTAGATCTGCCCTACAAGAAATACTAAGTCTGTCCTTCAAGCTGAAATGAATGCACACTAGACAGTAACTCAAATATACACAAAGACACAAAGAATACTAGCAAAGGTCACTATATATGTAAATATAAAGACAGTATAAACATATTTTCATTTGTAACTCTTTCCCTCTCCTGATTTAAAAGACAACTTCATATAGTGATAATTATAAAATTGTGGTGACAGATTTTAATGTACAAAGATACATTTTGTACATCAATAACAGCAAAAAGGAAGTAGAAAGGAAGAAAGCTATATTAAAGTTTTTGTACACAATTAAAATTGAGTTATTATTAATAGGAATGAGTTGTTTCAAGCTAAATTGTTAATTATAGCCCCTAGAGTGACCACTGAGAAAATAACTAAAAAATACATAGTAAAAGAAAAGTGAGACAGAGTGGAGAGGACAGAGAGCAGAGCCATTTGGGAGTAGAGTCACTGGAAACTTATATTAGATGAAAGGGAGATATTTTCCCTTAAGGAACATTTTCCCTCAAGGAGCACATAGTCTAGTGGAAGAATCTAAAGAGTGAACAAAAAATTATCTATTTTATGTCCAATAACTGGAAATAGGGAAGGGGAGTAACAGGAGATGAGGCTGAGACTAGATCATGAAAGGGAAGGCGTGACCTTGGTTCCAAAGGTATGAGGAGTCATTTAAGGAATTTTGAGAAAAGAAGACATGATTCTGAGCAAACAAGTGACTGTGAGTCATTAGGGGGATGCAAATCACCATGAGATACCACTTCATACTGATGAAGATGGCTATAATAAAGACAGGCAGTAGTAAGTGTCAGTGAAGATGTGGAGAAACTGGCAGCCTCAGACACTGAGCAGGGAATGTAAAACAGGGCAACCTCTGTGGAGAACAGTTTGATAATTCTCCAAAAGGTTGAACATAGAGTTACCATCTAACCTAGCAATTCCACTCCTAGGTACACACCCAAGAAAATCGAAAACATATGTCTGTCCAAAAACTTATATGAATGTCCATGACAGTATCATTTGTAACAACGAATGGTTTGTAGAAACGAACCAAATGTCCATCAGCTGATGAATGGATAAGCAAAAAGTGGCAGAGCCATATCATGGAATATTGCTTAGTCCTAAGAGGAATCCAGTACTGATACATGCTACAACATGGATAAACCTTGGAAACATATGATAGGTGAAAAAAGTCAGATGCAAAGGCCATGTATTACATGATCTCATTTATATGAAGTATTCAAAGTAGGCAAATCTACAGAAACAGAAAATATATTAATGATTGCCAAAGGCTGGGGGGGGGTACAGTTGTCGGAGGACAAAACAAGGAGTGACTGTTAATGGGTACGAGGTTTCCTCGGGTGTGATGAAAATGTTCTAAAGTTAGATGGGGCATGGTTGCACAACTCCGTGAATATATTAAAAACCACTCAGTTATACACTTTAAAAAGGTAGATTTTTTAAAAAGGTAAATTTTATGGTATATCAATTATATCTCAATAAAGACGCTTTTAAACAAAAGCCATGACAAGTTACTATTTCACACCTAGTAGAATGAGTAAAATGGAAAAGACTAGAAATTCCAATGTTGGCAAGGATATAGAACATCACTGTTGGTCAAAGGGTAAAAAAGCACAACCACCTTGGAGAATTGTTTGGCAGTGTCTTTTAAAGTTAAACAGCCATCCATCCTATGACACATCAATTCAACTCCTAGCTATTTATTCAAGAGAAGTGAAAAGTTATGACTACAAGATTTGTACAGGAATGTTCAAAGCACCTTATTCATAACAGTCTAAAAACCCTCCAAATGTCTATCAACAGAACAGGTAAACAAATTGTGGTATATTATACAATGGAATACTACTCAGCAATTAAAAACAAACTGATAAGTACGGAACATAGATGAATTTCAAAATCATTATCTTGATAGAAAGAAGCCAAATACAGGGGCGCCTGGGTGGCGCAGTCGTTAAGCATCTGCCTTCGGCTCAGGGCGTGATCCTGGCGTTATGGGATCGAGCCCCACATCAGGCTCCTCCGCTGGGAGCCTGCTTCTTCCTCTCCCACTCCCCCTGCCTGTGTTCCCTCTCGCTGGCTGTCTCTCTCTGTCAAATAAATAAATAAAATCTTAAAAAAAAAAAAAAAGGAAAGAAGCCAAATACAGACCCAGAAAAACTATATTATATGATCCTATTTATAGAATTCTAAAAAACAGGCAAAGCTAATCCATCGTGGTAGAAGAAAAGAACGCTGGCTTCCAGGGCAGAACAGAGGGGAAGAAGCACAGAAGAATATTCAGAGGTGATGAAAGTAATCTTGGTTGGTTATACAAGTTTATAAAACTGTCAAAACTAATCAAAATGAATACTTAAGATCTGTACATTTTATTACATGTAAATTTTATCCAAATTTTAAAAAGGAAAGAATGGTACATGAAAAAATAAATGTTTTACTGAAATATTCAAGGGTGAAGTGACAGGATGTCTGGGATAGGTTTTAAATACTCCAGAATGGGAGTCAGTTAAAAGCAGACTGACGTACACTGACAAATGTTCAAAGTGAATGATAAGTACATCATGTTTATACTGTTTTTTCTAGCTTTGCATATGTCTGAAAATCCCCATAATGAAAAGTTAAAAGTTATTCATTCATAAATAAATGACTATTTCTTACTGTAGTTCTGTGGCACAAGTTCTGGGCTCTTAGGAGTTTTCAACTTGTAGGATACATCTCCAATATTAACTGTATCACCTAAAAAGAGAATGAGGAAACAAACCATTACAAGAGACAAGAAAACCACACGCTACGCCTTTCTCAACGATGACTGTCCTTTCCTACAGAGAAGGACTTTATAGAAATGCACCCCACATCTGCCTGTGTTTGGCCCCATAAACACACCTGTCTATGTCAACCACTATGCTCTAAAACTTGTGTCCAAAGTAGAAGTTATATAATAGAAAAGTGAAGCATTGGTGAAATTCACATTTTAAATGCTACATTAGCAAAAAAAAAAAAAAAAGTGAAGTACAATAGAATTTTATCAACCAGCCTTACTTTCTGATTAGTAGCAATACTAATAAAGTCAACAACAATACAGAAGGATGCATTTTGTTTAAGATCATCCAAAGCCTCCATAAGGTGGCATCTTTAACACAAATTACAACCTTCTTACATCCTTACAGGCTCTTATTTTTATTGTCTACAACTTCAAGTTCTCTAGCAACATAATCCAAAAATACAGTATTTCTAGGAAAGCCCCAGCCTGTATGCCAAAATTCCTACATGAAGCAAGCAAAACAGGCAAAAGTTCTCACTTCTACATGGTTTTAATTTTAAGTAGCATTAATTTCTGGCTGATCTTCTAAAGTGCAGGACAAAACCACTCTCTGCTTTGCTCTCTCCCACAGCAAAATAGACTACTGATCCCATCGGCACCTGGGACTTCATTTAGAAAGGGCTCAACGAAACTTAGAAAAAGCAGATGTGTAAAACACAACTTTCAGCATTGCCAGTTGTGAGCCAGTCAGGTATCCTGGAGACTAAGGCCTTAAATCATAGTAATAATAACAAAAGCAGCCAACATTTGTTGAATGATTACTATCTTCTAAGTACTTTATACATTCCCAGAATAACCATGTGAGACAGAGGCTTGACAAGTGAGGAAATCTGTAACTCTGGTGAAAAAAATAAAAAAGATTTCACAGATAAAGAAATGTATTATAGCTATGTGGCAAGTTGAGAAAAAACATCGTGTAAAACACAGGTATACTTTCTAATACAGAAAACATGTATATTTAGAGTGTAAATCAAAGGACTTTTCCTCTAAATTAGTCTAGACATCAGCTAATACTTATTGAAAACTGGTTATTTGGCAAACATTGTTACAGACATGTTATCTACATTACTTCATTTAATCTTGACTCTAAGTAACCTGTGGTTCCCGTGAGTTATGTGCGTTTCACGTAACTGCCCCAGCAGAAAGCCCATCTGGAACTTGCTTAGTAAAAAGTCCCTGGAGTTTCTATGAGGGCAGTTATGTTGAGGTAGCTCACGGGAAGCGTGGGTTACTGAAGAGACCTAGGCTCAGTTACTAGTCCACAGCATGGCAGGGAAGGCAGTGGAGAAACCCAGCAGTCACACAAAGTCACACCCCATGACGGGCTCACTGAGCTACCGCCCCTGCCACCATGGGATCCACACCTGAGACACCAAGACCAGAGGACAACTTTTTCCATTACAGTATTTTTTAAACCTGTAGAAAAGTTGGAAAAATACTATTTTAAGTGACAGAAATCATGATTCTTTGTCTTTAGTCTAGGCTTCAGATGCATCTTCTAAAAAGGACACTGCCACAGGTAAACGGTGGTAAACTCTGCATAATTCCCTCGTGACTCAAAGTCCTGGGCAGAACATGTCACTGGCCACACCTAGGTTACTACCCACAGCCGGGCTGCCTGGGCTGTGATTTTCAGGGCAGAGTTGGGGCCCTGCCTCCTTTCAAGACTTACACCATTGGTTGGGGCGCCTGGGCGGCTCAGTTGTTAAGCATCTGCTTGGGCTCAGGGAGTGATCCCAAGCGTTATGGGATCGAGCCCCACATCAGGCTCCTCCGCTATGAGCCTGCTTCTTCCTCTCCCACTCCCCCTGCTTGTGTTCCCTCTCTCTCTCTCTCTGTCAAATAAATAAATAAAATCTTAAAAAAAAAAAAAAAAAAAAAAGACTTACACCATTGGGGATTCCACCCTTTCTCCCTCTCTATCTCCTAGCCCCCTTTCCTCCTCTCTTTCCTTCCTACCTCGACTCTAAGTCTTCCTTGCTTGCTCTTCTTCTTCTCCTCAACTTCCTCTTTTCTAGTCTACCTACCACTTTTCCTTGATGAGCTCATCCAATCTTACACCTTTCAGTGCAACTAATATATTACTGGTTCTCAATTTATATCGCTAACCCAGACCACAGAACTCCAAACATGGATACCAACAGACACTGAGATGCCTAACATATGTTAAACCTAACATACTCAAAACTGAACTTCTGATCTTTCCACCAAAATGTGCTCTCCCCACAGTATTCCCCAGTTCTGCTAATGGCAATTTAATCCCTCCAGGGGCTCAGACCAGAAATCTTTCAGCCATTCTTAACTTTCCTCTCTCGCCTCCTCAAAAGTCCCACTGACTCTGTCTTTAAGATATATCTAGTATTGTCCACTTCTCACCATATTCTCTACCACCATAATGTTGACCCAAGCCAGTTAGAGGTTTATTACTGCTTAAACTCATTTTCTCATTTAAACAGCATTAACTCTCACCTACTGACAGATCTCCTGTCTCAACCCTTGCACCCTGAAGCTTGTTTTCAAGAGAGCAGCCACAGTGATCATAGTAAAACAGGAGTCCAATAATCCAAGTCCTCACTCAATCCTCATCTTTGCAATGGCCCAAAAGGCTATTCTGCTCTGGCTCCCCCATTTCCTCTCATACCTCATCTCTTGCTAGTGTCCTCTGGACTTATTCAACTCCAGCCACCTGGTCTCCTCACTATTCCTTGAACATGTCAGACACATACTCATTTCAGGCTTTTGCACTGGATTTCCCTACTGACTTTTTCCTAAACATATCCATTTATCAATCAGGGTCCCAGCAAAAACAGACAGTACATGTAAACTGAGTAACTGAGGAGAGTATAATAAAAGAACCATTTGTGAAGGTGGGGCAGAGTTTAAGAAAACCAGCGAGGATAGTGCAGAGTCCTCGGACTAACAATAACAGAAAGCCATTGCCACCACTAGGCCTGAAGGGGTCTAGTGCAAGCAAAGAGAGAAAGTAGAAAGCTTCCTAAAAGGAGCTGTGAGCAAGCTTCCTAAAAGGAGCTGTGAGCCTTTGTGGAGGAATACAGCGGATCTCTGGTGGTGACCTAGCAAGGAGGAAGCTGGGGGATAAACAGGAAACAAAAACTTACAGAACTAAAAGTAGAACAAGATAAATCCATTATCATACTTTGATAATTTAATCTACATCTTAGATATAGATAAATATTTTAATTTACACCTCAGTAACTGATGGGAGAGCAAGCACAAGAAATAGAAGGACAGGGGCANTTTAATCTACATCTTAGATATAGATAAATATTTTAATTTACACCTCAGTAACTGATGGGAGAGCAAGCACAAGAAATAGAAGGACAGAAAAGTAAGAATAATCACTTCTTAGCCTTTGGCTAAGATCAATTGGAAAACAGGAGAGGGAAGATCTGAAAACACTATTAACCATTCAACATAAATGACCTTTACTGAACACTATACCCAGCAAGGACAGAATACACAGAGAGAGACAGCCGACGAGAGAGGGAACAGAAGCACAGGGAGTGGGAGAGGAAGAAGCAGGCTCCTAGCGGAGGAGCCTGATGTGGGGCTCGATCCCGGAGCACCAGAATCACGCCCTGAGCCGAAGGCAGACGCTTAACGACTGCGCCACCCAGGTGCCCCAGAATACATATTCTTTTTAAATACACATGAAACATTCACCAACTAGATCTTAGGCTGGATCACAAAGCAAATCTTAATAAATTTCAAAGGACTGAAATCATACAAAGTATGTTTTCCGATCAAGATGGAATTAAAAATCAATAACAAAACAATAAGTGGAAGTTTTTTGAGCATGTGGAAATCAAGCAAAAGGCTTCTAAAAAATACAAAGAATCATCACAATGGAAATTAGACTTGTTAAGAAATAGGGTAGTGATCAATCAGTCATGTCAAAGAGAAAAATGACATTTGTCCTTCCCGCCTCAATGTTGATATTCTTGACCACCTTCCGTTACCATGCTATGCTTTTCCTGAATCATCTAATGCATGCCAATGTCCCAACTCTGACCTCTGTACAACTAAAGTCTTAAATGTCTCCTTTGGCTCAGATCTCTCTCCTGAGTTCCATACCTATCAGTAGGCTACTGGACACAATCCGTACATATTTCAGACATATCTCAACTTTAACATGAAAAAAAAACCAGAACGCTAGATTTTCTATTGCATGTTGTCCAACCATCTCCAAATAGCTCTACCTCTTATGTTCCTCAGTGACTGATGCTTTATTCCCTGGCCTGAAAGGCCTTCCACATCTCTCTCACATCCCTTGCGCTTCAGACAACTACTCCTCAAATATCCTTATCTCCCCACTGAACTTTGCCTAACTCTTCCTTTTGCACACTCTCCACCTCCATCAAGAATCCCATTCCTGGGGCGCCTGGGTGGCTCAGTCATTAAGCGTCTGCCTTCGGTTCAGGGCATGATACCGGAGTCCTGGGATCGAGCCCCACATCAGGCTCCTCCGCTGAGAGCCTGCTTCTTCCTCTCCCACTCCCCCTGCTTGTGTTCCCTCTCTCGCTGGCTCGCTCTCTGTCAAATAAATAAATAAAATCTTAAAAAAAAAAAAATAATCCCATTCCTGTCTTTCTGCTAGCATAGTACCTGGTTCATGTTTCTCACACTGTATCACGATTATGGACTATTTTTCCTCTACAATAATTGTCTTTAAATTAGGGTACACACTTTCTAAGGGTACAGAGCGTGGCAGTCTTGAGATTCGTTTTTCAGGTCCTCATTTCCATGTGCTCTTCCCTAACACTGACCTCACTGAGAACTGGCCCTGCAGGTTCTCCATTCCCACAGGCCCTTTCAGGAGCCCTCCCACTCACTTCTCTGTGGTGGATGCCAGGTTGCTCCAGAGGACTGAACAAATGAGGCATATTACATTATGGTTTAGGAGAAGCCTCTTTTAAAGATTATTCAAATCAACATACACCTGCCTAGGGATAGTTTCTCCATGTCTTATAAATTCCTACTAAAAGTGAAAAGTAGCTTTAGAAATGACTGGGCTATTTTGGCCTGTGTTGGCCTGTGTCAGATATAGTACATAGCAGAGTAGGGAACTGAGAGTTAACATTGTCAAATAATCCACAATGGGAGAGCTCAAAGCAAAGAAAGCTTCAAAAACTGGCTTTTCACATACTTAAAGGTAAGCTGTTTTTTCGGCTTTTCTCAATACTTATCTTGAGGACCCACTCTTCACGCACACTCCCACAAAGCGCCCCTGAACATCTGACGCAGTACATATAACTGATGCTCATCCATTTCAACGTAACTGAAATAGTTTTCAATACTACCGAAATTTTCACAAGACCCTGGATAAAAGCCACAGAGAAAACTTTGAAATGTTTCTTTCAGATCAGATATTTATCTTTCAAAAAGGTAGTTAAAAATTTATTCTCAAATGTCATCATGAAATATTCATTCCAATTATAGTCATTCCTCATCTTATGAAATGGCTGTTTTCTAACTCTTCCTATGAAAATGTTCTATACTAGCTTCTGAACCAGTTAGTTTCATTTCACTAAATAAAATGTCAAAAGTTTGATCATGAGATCTAAACAAACTGATGAATTTATTTCTGATTTTTATACAGGACTTTAATTATTCTCTAAAGCCCATAAACAAAGTTCACTACACATTTAATAGAACAATACAATGCCTTCTACCGTAGTCTCCATCACATAAATAACTTTAACTACTATTACATTACTTATTATAAACTATATTAAAGAACAAAATTGCATGACCATACATTATGAAATAGGTAATTTAAATATGTAACCACTAGATTCCTTTATTCTTGTCTTTATCACATTTAGTAATCAAGCCTATAAAATGTGGACAGTAATTCACCTTCCACTGGCTTTTAAAACATTTCTTAAAATATATATTAACAGTCATTCGAATTGAAAGGAAAAATACTTTTTCTGTCAGAAAGTCTAATTTAGCTGTTTGAATTGATAGTTACAGATTATCTTTTTTAATTATGAAAACTAAAATTTGATGAAAAAGTATTTCAACACGTGATAGAAGCATTTTCTCAAAAAAAAAAAAAAAGCACTGTATTGGCAAAGGTATGCTGAATGAAGGGTTAATTTTATCAACTCTGAGTACATTAGACTAAACAAGAAGCCTCTTTGTGAGGAAATGACCATAGCCATTTGATAAATTTTGAAAAAGGCTTTTTAGTGAACCTCCCAGAAACGGAGGCAAGAGTGATTCTACTGGCTAGAATTCTCTGCTTGCACTGGTCAAGTGGTTTCTGACTCTTTGCTATGAACAAAACTGAAAAGGCTATAATCAAGTTGTCAGTTGACAGATCACTAAAAATAACATTTCTGATAATTAATCAATACATTATTTTGGCTCGTAACTAAAAACTCTACAAAGAATTGAGTGATATCGGTATATCGAAATTGTTTACATTGTAGCAATGATTAATATTCAATTAAGGACTATTAATTACACTAAATAATATTTAACTGGGGGAAAGCACCACTCATATTACTAACAGGATGTTTCCACAAAATTTTAAGTTTTTTTAGAAATCTGAAACATTGATATTCCTTTGAACAACTGTGCCTTAATAATTGTAATAGACATGTATTAACATGAGCCATTTTTTGTTGCAGAAAAATATGATAAAGACAAAACATTTCAAGAAAAAATATTAAGATAAAATTATGAATAAGTATAATTGAAATACAAACTCAAGGAGATAAAAAAATAATGTAAACTTTCTGACAGTTAAATAAGAGCTTTTTATCTATTTTTCAAAACAGAGATAGTGGCTAACAAATTACTAGGATATTCTGATTCCATTTAAAAGATACACTTTGTTAGCAATTTTTGTTTTAAATGTCAATATTTACAACACACTGGAAACACCAACTCTGCAACTATTTATTCTTATAGGGAAAATTTCTAGATATCAACTTCAAAATATACAAAGGGATACATATTTGCAAAATCCTTTTAGGAGATAAGTAAGAAAAATGTTTTGAAGATCTCTTTTCAAAGTCTGTAAGACCATAGCATTCTGTGGGCAGGGCCTAGGTTTTAATCACCTTTGTACTCATCGTGCCAAAAATATCTGAAACCAAGCAGGTTTTCAATAAATGTTTGATAAATGAATATATGAATGAATGATTATAGCTTTTAACTAAATACTGTTTTCTTAATTGAGTATTGTTTTAAGTCCTGGTTCATTGATTTTCTGTATTCTTTGAGAGCAGCCTATCTTTCAAAATGCTCAGAAATCAAGTCATTTGTAAAGAATTCATTTAAATGAAGTCATGTAAGCATTAATCTAAAGGGAAATGAAGATGCTTATCATAACACAATAGGTAGGGGCGCCTGGGTGGCACAGTGGTTAAGCGTCTGCCTTCGGCTCAGGGCGTGATCCCGGCGTTATGGGATCGAGCCCCACATCAGGCTCCTCCGCTGTGAGCCTGCTTCTTCCTCTCCCACTCCCCCCTCGTGTTCCCTCTCTCGCTGGCTGTCTCTATCTCTGTCGAATAAATAAATAAAATCTTAAAAAAAAAAAAAAATAACACAATAGGTAACATAACTTAGGCAGAAGAAACTAATGTATACTTTCCTCAAATACACTACTTTGGTTAAATGCAATCATTTTTTAAACAGATTTTAGTTAATAAGATAATAGACATTAGAATAACTAGAAGGAAATAACAAGTACAGATTGTTATAGAATATGCTGCTTAACATTTAATTACATTTATTATTACAAATAATGCAAAAAAACAACCACACATAACTCAGATTAACCTACATCCCTGTATAGCACAAACTGTCACACAAATACTACTACCAATAAAGTGATATATATTTTATTCAGGCACGGAAAGAATGGACTTGAAAATTAAAAGCCCTGAAAAGAATCCAAAAGACAAAACCTCCCAAATGAAATTAAATTTAAGGTTCATTTAGAGTCTTTGCTTTTATCTCTTGCAATGATCCTAATTTAAAGGAAGTTCCCAAAGGTTTGTAGGAAAATAATTTCTATAGTCAATCAATAATTAGTAGTATCTCTTAAATAACCTTATTCTTGTACAAACCCTTTTGGATATTATGCACTTGATTTTTAGCAGACAGCTGTTTTCTTTTACCTGCTCAATATTCTTTACCCGTTTGACAAAGAATCCCTCTCTCCAATGGTGAAACCTATCCCACTTGGTTTGGGTAGAGTAGCACTCATCCCACCCTTTACCCCTGCACCAAAACCTCCAGAAGTAAGTATTCTACACAACCCTTGCCAGAACATTCCACCATCTGGCCACAATGATTGATTTAGGCACATGATCCAAGGTTGGCCAATAATTGTTCTCACACGGATTTTTGTCAGAGCTCACAGGAAAGATGTTCTCTCTTCCAACAGTGTGCTCTGTAAGGACAATCAAAATCTGGGGCTGTCAGTAGGGCTATTGCTAACACCACTTGAAGAAATCCTGGCAGATGTTGAAAACAATACAGCAAAAAGCCAGTCGAACAAATGGAGAGTGGAAAGTGGGGGAACCATGGGGAAAGGCAGAGAGAACCCAAGCCCTAAAAATATTTGAACATCCTGTATCTAGCCTGCAACCATTGGACCTCTCACCTATGTGAACCATGTTTTTCTACGCACGTTTTCCCCTGAGGAAAGGAAATCACTCTTGGTTAAGAACCACTGATTTAGGGGTGCCTGGGTGGCACAGCGGTTGAGCGTCTGCCTTCGGCTCAGGGCGTGATCCTGGCGTTATGGGATCGAGCCCCACATCAGGCTCCTCCGCTATGAGCCTGCTTCTTCCTCTCCCACTCCCCCTGCTTGTGTTCCCTCTCTCGCTGGCTGTCTCTATCTCTGTCAAATAAATAAATAAAATCTAAAAAAAAAATAAAATTCAAGAACCACTGATTTAGTGTCACCATTTTTTTTTTTTTAATACAAAACTTAGACCCAGGAGAAAACCAAATACATCAGCAAATTCCAGGTTAGTCTGCATGTTCCTAATACAAGTCTTCCCAATGATTTATTAGGTAACAACTGTTTGGGGATTTTACTGCTAAATTCTTTAATATACAAGGGTCACAATGTCCTCAAGAGTCACAACAGCCTGCTGCAGGTTCAGACTGGTTAATAATTTCCCCAAAGTTCAATTCCTAGTAAATACAGATTCATAGTGTAGTTTTTCCCTTTCACTGTATTCTCAATTGAAGCAGGAGTTCTCTAGTTCCCCTCCCCAAAGTCATTAATTCTATTGTAGCCCAAGAATAAAATCTTAAAATCACAAAAAATGCATCATGGATGGATGTCTATTGCAGTTTTCATATATTTAAAAACAGACAACCTGTGGCACCTGGCTGGCTCAGTCCGTAGGGCATCTGACTCCTGATCTCGGGGTCGTGAGTTCAAGCCCCACATTGGATGCAGAGATTACTTTTAAAAAAATAAAAATAAAAATAAAAATAGACAACCTGAATGTCTAAGAATGGGAAACTGGTAAAATAAATTATATGGATAAATACATGGGCTTAATATCTACTTAAAATAATCATGTACAGCAATATTAATACTTTGTTAATATGTTAACAATAATGGCTAAGTGAGAATAAATTATAAAATATACATGATCCCACTTTTAAAAAAGAAATGTGTATTTACACAAATATATGTATTTTACAAAATCTGCTAATATTAACATCAAAAAGTTGACAGTTAATGACTTTGCATAGGAGAATTAGGTCTTAGGGGATTTGTATTCCACTTTTCTACAATGAACACAAATTTCTTGTACAAAAAGTATTTTTAAATATTTCTTTAAACAAATTTATTTCATACACAAAGTCATAAAGATGAATTTTGCATTATAAGCTAGTGAGTGCTTATTAGGTAGAAAATGTTGACAGGCACCAAAAGGAATATAAAGACAAATAAGACATACATACAATCCAGGAAAGATAAGAACAGTATATAATGTGAATCTACTGTTTATGTACCTTGTTGCTCTTTTCTCCAAACTACTAGCAAGCAAGGTCAATTACATGCAGAGAGATGAGTTACTGGTCATATGTGTGTATGCAGCTGGGAGCATCTTTCCAACCTAAACTGTAACTCATTACAGCATAGTGCTATTTGTGGTTTTATTTTACCTGTGTATAACCTCTGGTTCAAACAGACACTCCAATCTTGATGGCCAACATTATGTCCCAGGGTAGCCAAGAGCCAGAAGGCATCCTGTTTACTTGGCTCTCAACTGTTCTTAATAAGAGTCCATATCTCTGGTGAGGTTCCAGCTGCCTTTATCCACCGTCCTCCTACCTTCAACCTTGCAACAGCAAAGCAAGTAGGTTTAGCACAATTTATTCCTTGTGGTCTGATCCTGCTAGGGTCAGTAACTGAGTCTAAGAAGTTAATATGTTGTCTATAATGTGTTCGTAAGCCTCACATTTGAAGCAAACACTATACTTTGATTTGCTGGACATCATTATGAGGACATTTTTTAATATTTTTATGATCAACATGTATCATTCATGTACAATTTTTCTAAGTTCATCTCAATTAACTTTTTTCCATATGCCTACCCAGCTAGTTCTGACAGTTCTAGACCTAAAGTAACTGGTTTCATTTCATCTAAAGCCAAGGAAACAGAATAACTCTCGTATGGCTGAAAATACATATTCTAAGAATTATAAAGAAGTTAGCTTTATTGAACATTAATATGAGGCAGGAATCATACGAACTAAGTAAATCACAACAATCCTATCAAATACACTCTCCTTATTCTCATTTTACAGTCAAGGAAACTGGGACACAACACCTGCTGTGTGATGAGCCCTCGGTGCTAAACACAACTAATGAATCATTAAACATTACATCAAAAACTGAGGATGTATTATATGTTGTCTAACTGAACATAATTAAAAAAGAAAAGAAAACTGGGACACAAAATTAAGTAACCCACCCTCAAGTGTCCATATCCAGACAATGCAAAAATGGACTCGAACCCATTTTTTTAACGCCAACCTGTTTGTTTCACTCCAAAGTCCAAGTTATAGATTATGCTGCACTTCTACCCTTGTCCTCTCTGCTTTCTAGGACAAAGAAGCGACAAACAAACAAAAACGTCTAACATATAAACAAACACCCTGGAAGACACAATAACTGATAAAGGGGCAAAATTTGAAATCACAACTCTACACAGGAGTAAGAAAAAAAACATTTGTTGAATGAATGAATGAATGAATGAAATGTATGGGACCTAAACTTCCTGGTGAGGAAAATTATTGGGGTTGGAATTGCAAAAGAACAATGACACCTGCAACCTGAGAGTAAAAACCTCCATTATTCTAAGCAACAATGACACTAACAACATGTTGCTTAGAATCACTTTGCCATTCAAGAGCAGAATAACATACACCCCTCCCCTTAAGAAGCACAAATGCTCTAATTCCAACAAATAACAACAACAACAACAACAAAAAGATTCCTAAAACCAGCTCTGGTAGATCCAAACAAACAAAACAAAGCAAAACAAACCAAAAAAAAAAAAAAAAAAAAAAAAAAACAAAAAAAAAAAAAAAAAACACGAAAAAACTGAGCTTAAGAATAAGAGCACGTGTTTCTAGCAGTCACTGGTTAGCTGTGTGATTTCCTTCAAGTCACTTTTCCCTTCTGGGTCTCAATTACTCAACTGTACAGTCGTGAGTTTTCAAATTAAGTTGTGATTTTCAGCTCTAGTAAGATGTGAGCCCTGGGAGAAAGGAAAACCCCTGGAAAAGTTAGAAAGGCTTGTGTACACATTTAAAACACTGTAACGATGATCCCTGATGAGAATGCACACTTGTAAGCCACCACTAGCCCTGGCTGGAACGTGACACAGCTCGGCTTCCAGGCCCTTGAGACTCTGAGGACAAGGTCAAGTCCAGGTTTCAACAATTCTCCTGAGGGCTGCTGCATTAACCCCAGCGAGTACTGTAATACAAATCAGCATCCTGGGGGTAAAAGCAGCAGTGAGGGAAGGGGAAGGCACTATTCCAGGTCATCAGAAACCTTAGCGCAGCTCCCGCGGGCTACAGAACGAGGCCCAGAGAGTGCAAGCGCCTGACCCCGGGTTACCCAGCACGTAGCCGCGAGACTGGGGCTAGAACCTCTCTGTCTTGGCTTCCTGCGCAGCGCTCCTTCCCAAGCGGCGCAGCAGGGAGCGGGCTGCAGAGGGGCGCAGGGCTCCCACGCACAGACCGCAGGGGTTGTCCCGGGGTTACCTGTGTCGGCCCCCGCCCCGGCATGCAGCAGCCTGACCTCCGACCACCGCTCGTCGCCACCGGGCCTGCCCCGCACCACCTGTCGGAGGAGCAGCCGCACGCGCCGCGCCGCCGGGCCGCCCTGGCCGCCGGGCGCCCCGAGGAGCAGAAGCCGGGACTGCATAGCACTGGGAGTGTCGCGGGGCCAGGGAGTGGGTCCCGCGCGGGCCGCGTCCGGGACAGACAGCGTGAGGGGGCGCGGCGAGAGGGACAGGAAGCGGCACCGCGCGAGTCCGCCGGAAACTCCTTCCCCCGGCGCGGCCGGCTCGGCGGTGTCGGGCCGGCCAGGACCACGCGGGCGGAGGGATCCTGCGGAGCACGAGCCGCCGGGGGCCGACCGCCGAGCAGGCGCGGCGGAGCGCTGAGCGGGGCCGGGTGCCCGGGTTCTCGAGCGGCGGAGCTGCGGAGCTTGGGCTCCCGTGCTGGCCTCTCTCGCACCTGCGTGGGTTCACCTGGATTCACCAGGCCGCCCTCCACGTTCCCGGGCAGTCCCGTAAACTCTGAGTTCAGGAAGTGCCTAAGGGTTTCAGGAGCATTTAATGGGATAACTCTTCAGATGCAAGTTTTCGGTTCCTGGTTAATGGCCCAGTCGTTTTCTGTTGAGCTTTCCCTGTACGTTGCTTCAAATCCTTTTCAGAAATTGCCTAGTACCCTCGAAATTGTGGGAATTTTTACCTATTACGATTCATTGTAACCCTACCTGTGTTTCCATACAGTATTTGAAAGCCTTATCCTTTATCTTTTTTTTCCTATATGTGTATTATAACGTCTTACATTCTAAACGCAAAAGTCAGGTCTTAGTGATATACACAAATTGCCAAAATGTCAGAAAGGACCCAAATCAAGCACTTGTTCAGTCTTTCTGCAGTGGAAGAGTTATATAAATATAACTTACGTCTTTAGTAAGAGAAAAAAGTAGAACACTGGCTAAAGCTGCCTCCCTGGCATACATGCCAAAGGAGGAAGAGGTCCTAACACAAAGCAAACCAAGCCTAATATAAATATACAGCATCTCCAAAATGTCTGCGGTGAATTGACCAAGGCAACGTGTTTAAATGAAATAATACAAAACAAACAGCAAACAAAAAAGAATGCAGAAGGCTTCACTTGCAGCTAGAGGCCTTGGTAATTCTGGAGCTGTCACTGCCTTTGTATGGAGCATTTACTATGTCATAATCCTGTGACAGGTGCTGAGAGGTGATAGGAGGCTGTAAAAGAAAAGCTGAGCTGGATATAGCTTTGTGCATCTTGCAGAGGACCTAAGGGGTGAAGGCTGAAACAGGCTTCTAAGCTAGTTAGAACCCAGTGAAAATAAACGTAAATGTTTGCCTCGTGCATTACAACATGGTTTCACGGGTATGTTCCCATATAATCTTCACTACTGCCCTATGTGACTGCTAGGGGGGGAATGACAGAAATGCAAGATGTAACAGTGTATGAAAGTTTTGACCCACTTGGAGTTTATATTATGTGCCAGGCCTTGTGCTAAACCCTGCAATGCAACATTTCATTTCACACTTTGATTGAGGCACTATTATAATTCTCTATTTTACAGGTGAAGACACTGAGGCTGGAAAAGTGAAGTCTTGATCAGGACGTTGCTATGTAATCTTGCTGGAATCCGGCACACACTTGAGACAGTAGGAAAACAATCTGAGGAAACTGAGCAAAATGACTTATGTAAGCACTAAGAGCTCAGAAGTTGAGACAATGGGGAAATCAATACAGGTTACAGCATTTAATCATTCAGCAACATTTTTCAAGCAACTGTTGGATAAACAGTACCCTGCTGGGTACTGTGTAGCAATGGGCCCACATCCAGTACAAAAGCAGACCTACGAATGATAAATTACAATACAATGAGATCCATGGTTAGGATATTTAGACTCAAGATACTCTGGGGTGACATGCTTCTCCAGGGAGAGAGATCAGTGAGGTTTCCCAGAGAATTTAATGTTTAAAATGGGTCTTGAAGGATATTTGAGAGTTTTTCAAGTGGAGAAAGGGTAAGTCATATATGGCAGAGGGAAGAGCAATGTACAAAGGTACGGAGGGGCGCCTGGGTGGCACAGCGGTTAAGCATCTGCCTTCGGCTCAGGGCGTGATCCCGGCGTTATGGGATCGAGCCCCCACATCAGGCTCCTCCACTGTGAGCCTGCTTCTTCCTCTCCCACTCCCACTGCTTGTGTTCCCTCTCTCGCTGGCTGTCTCTATCTCTGTCGAATAAATAAATAAAATCTTAAAAAAAAAAAAAAAGGTACGGAAAGCTGGACATACATGGCCAGACTGAGAATCAGAGAATGATTCACTGTGTCTGGAGGTCAAGTACATAAAGTTTGTAGAGATAAGACTGGAAAGAGAAATTGGAGCCATGTTGTATGTGAGGTGAAAGAGTTTGTTATCCTCTAGGAAATGGGACAATGAAGATATTTTAGTGACAGATCTGCACTGTGAAGGGAAAATTTGAGCCAGAGAAAAGGTAACACCTGAGCTTTACTTTGAACACCAGTTTAGATTTGGATAAGCAAAGAAGTGGGTATAGAGCATGAGCAGAAGCTCATAGTCCTGACAAGCAAATCCTGACAGGGACGATGAGACCAGCCAGGCGAGAAGGGCATAATCTTAGGAGAACAGGGGAGGGAAGAAAAGATTATACAATGAAGAATCTTGAATGGTTGGACGAAGTTGGAAAGTTGGACTTCATTGTCTAGGCAGACTGGGTAGCCACTGGATGTTTTGATCATGTTTTATATGTGACATGAATTATGAATTGAGTAAGGAAGAAAGGAAGCTTCAAGTTCTAGCTATGTGGCAGTAAAAATAGTCTCTGCTTGCAATAATGAACCCCTGTTGGTGGCAATGAGTCTGAATTGGAAAAAGTAGACCTCAGCAATGGTTGAAAGATAAACCAGAGGTCTTTGGTTTTAAAAGATGTCTATCACAACCACTGTGTATTTTCCCTCAAATTCTCACTAAAGTAACTACCCATATACTTTTTAAAAACCACACTACCAAAAACTGGTATTGATTGTTACTCTTTTTTCCAGAGTCCAGGAGGAATATTTTTCCTACCATGTTCATGTAATTGGACAGGAAATTCAACTAATAATCCATCCTTGTTATGCCAGTTTTAAAAAGGTAAGTGCTTCATCCCTCTTTACTGTTTGCCTTCTTAAGAAATCATAGTGGTTCCCAGAATCCAGTGTGCACCCGATCATCTAGAGAATTGCTAAAATGTAGATTCTCGGGCTTCACTCCCCATCCCCACCCTGAGATTCTGACTCAGTAGGTCTGAAAAGGCCCAAGAATATGCATTTTTAGCAATACCTGCAGGAGATCACCTGCATGCCACACAGTTTAGTCACAAAACTAGGTAACAGTTCTCTCCACTGTTCTGTTTTGGGGCTGAAGCTGCCCCACCTATTCATCCTCTTCAACACTTCTTCTAAAACAATTTGTAAGAACTCTCCCCTTATCTACAAGCAATCAAAATAAAATAATAAAATAAAATAAAAAGTGAGCAGGGAATTGGAGAAAAGAGGAAAGAAGAGAACAGATGATGCCCACTTTGTATCATGAAATGTTCTTAGAAAAGGACATGACAGGAATAGCAGCCTTGAGAACACCGTGAACTGTAGGTTTTCTTGAACTCCATCTATTCAGAGTTATGAGAAGGAACCCAAAGGAACCACAAGAGCCAAAGCCTGCTAGATCTTAAGATCTATGAAGGGAATTTGACCAGCACACAAGTGGACAGACAAGAGGGCCAAAGACAAATTCGACCAGCCTGTCTGCTGGCAAAGACCAGGTCAGGATCAATGAAATATTCTATATCCAAAAATTAGGAAAAAGGAGGAAAATAGGATCCATTTAAAAAATACTGTGAGACAAGGAAAATAAAATAGCATGTCAATTCAGAAGATAGGTAAATCACTGAAAATGTATTACAGTGATGAGGGGGGGAAATGCTGCTTGCCATGGTTAAGGACGCAAGAATACATAGCCTTTATGAAATAAGAGAGAGCAAGAACATGAGAAGTTGAGAGAGATGAGTAAGGTAAGAAATATACACTGGAAGAACACCACCACACACACAAAATACTCAATAATGCTGGATAAAATATTTTAAAACAGCACTTAAAATGAATTAGTAAACTTATAAGAAAGTAGAGAAAATTTTCTAGATCCAGGAATAAAGCTGGGGGAAGAGTCTGGAAGGTTAGGAATCACCAAAGGTGCTGGATGCCCTGAAAACATCTCTTGTGGGTTCCTATAGCTGTAGGTGACACACAGTACAGGGGGTTGGATTGAAGACCCCAGCATAAAGCCAGGCTACAGAATTAGCTAAATGGGAGAGTAGGAGAAAAAATTGCTGAGGTGGACAATAAGACATCACATCTATCTGCTTGATTCTAGGTAGAACGTTTTTTTTCTTTAAGAAATTGTGACTTCTACCTGAAACTCAGATGGGTTTGATACCTGAATATACAAGTTTTTGCTTGTTATCAAGAAAATGTAAGCCAATAAGTTTAATTTAAGTTGACTCGGTAAATATATAGGATATTTGCACAGCACAGTTAACAAGTTTTATTTAACATACCAAAAAATAGCAAGCATAAATTGGAGAGTGCACATTATCTGCAAGAACAAATAGAACATTAGAAATGAGTTATGTTAAAGGCCATAAAGCAAGTTTCAACAAAAATCAAAGAACAGAACACAATTTTGGATCTTAATGCAATTAAGCAAGGAATCAATTTTATGACATTTTTAAAAAACAGATATGCTTCTGTACACTAATGGGTCAAAGAAGAAAATAAAATTAGAAAACACTTGGAACTGAACAATAATGAAAATGCCTCCAGTTAAATCCTGTGATGTGAATCTAAAGCTTTACTGTGCTTAGAGGCTAAAAATTAATGAACTAATCTTTCAACTTAAGTATAAAAAAGAATAGCATTAAATCCAAAGGAAGTTGAAAGAAGGAATACTAAAGACAAATAAAAATTAATGACATGAAAAACAAAGATAAGAAATACATCAAAAAAATAGGTATGTGTAAAGACTAATTTTTGTGGCAGAAATAAAATGAACTCAAGAGAAAGATTGGAAAATAAAGTTGCATTAGTCTCCCAGAAAAAGGAACAGAAATACTAAGAAAAGGCAAAGAAAGTTTAAAAATTGAAAGATCAGTCCAGGAGTTCTAACGAATGAGTTCAAGAGTTCCTGAAGTAGAGGACAAAATGAACAGGGAAGGAACTCATCAAAATGGAAGAAAATTCCCCAGAAATGAAGGAATCAAGTGTTCAGATTAAAAAGGCTTAGCCCAAGGAAGTTGTTCGTGAAATTTCAGCAAACTGACAGCAACAACAACAACAACAACAACAACAAAACCCCAACAATATTTGCTAGCTTTCAGGGAGAACGTCAAGCTTTACATCAAGAATTAAGTATCAGGGGGGCGCCTGGGTGGCACAGCAGTTAAGCGTCTGCCTTCGGCTCAGGGCGTGATCCCGGCGTTATGGGATCGAGCCCCACATCAGGCTCCTCTGCTATGAGCCTGCTTCTTCCTCTCCCACTCCCCCTGCTTGTGTTCCCTCTCTCGCTGGCTGTCTCTATCTCTGTCGAATAAATAAATAAAATCTTTAAAAAAAAAAAAAAAAAGAATTAAGTATCAGAATAGCATTGGACTTCCAAAGTCATAGCCAAAGGGAAAAGAGAGAGACAATATAACCCCAGGTGCCTGTTTATCAAAACATAATAAAGATGTCAATACGAAAACTTATTTTACTTTGGCACTGAGTTACAATATTTAAGTTTGTTGAAATATTGAATGCATAAATGGCATATTTTTTTTATTTTTATTTAAAGAGCAAGAAGTATATTCTCTATACATTACATTTGCCCCTGGGGAGAAATTTGCCTGCTATAGCAATAGTGGAAGCCAGAAGACAATGAAGCAATGCCTTCAAAATTCTGAAAGAAAATTGTTATCAAGAATTACACACCCAGCCAACTATCAATTAAGAGTGACAGTAGAAGAGACATTTTCAGACATGTAAAAATCTCAAAAACAATGTGTTTTGATGTACCTTTTCTCGGGAAGAGAAAGCCAGAAGAGACAGCTGTGCAGTAGGCCAAAAGGCTACCAGTCTCCATAGGATCTGATCAGAGGGTTCAAAGAGACTTCAGGAAAATCAAAGTCACTAGAAATTGTCAAGAAAATGGAAAACAACACAAGTTAATGGGTTAATAGTGAGCCCATAAAAGACTAAACAAACAAAAGAAAAATTACTAATTTCAAGGAAAACAGAATGTGCAGGAAAGGTAAAGTACAGTATAGTATATGGCTCAGCTATAACTGGCATTTATGTAGTCATAAAGCATAAACATTGAATGTTAAGGTAGCCAAATTATGATATAACTGAATTAGTAAGATAGGAGGATAGTGACTAGTGAGGACAGAGCTAAATTCCCATCTTCCAAAGTCGAAAATCAGTAGATAATGCTTACAGCTGAAGACTCAGAAAACACCTAAAATTGAAAACTCACAAAGTAGCAACATAAGCATGTTGTTAGAGATATTGAGAATTGAGATAAATACCAAGAATCAGCTAAAGAGTTGAAAACAGTTGTGGGAAATTTATAGATGGGGAGGGGGCTTCTGAGTATTGCTATTTGCTCATAATAATCTTAAAAAGCTAGATTTGGGGAAAGTAAAGGGATTGTACCAATATTTACTCTCACCAGTTTGTATGAGGGCCTCTGCTTCCCTGATCCCTTCCCTACACAACTAAAATTAGGAAGAAAGGAAGGAAAGAGGGAGGGAGGGAGGGAGGGAAGAAAGGAAAAGAAAGAAAATCATTATCTATATGGTACCCCCAAACTGACATTTGTTATTTTAACTTTTATGCCTTTGATCACCAGTGAGGATGAACACTTATTCATATGTTCAAAAGTCATCTGCACTTTTGTTTCTAAACAGTCTAATACTCTTGCATGTATTTTTTGAATGATTGTTCTGATTTTTTTAAATATTGTTCTGATTTTAAGAGCTCTCTTCGTATTAAGAATATTAACACTTTTCCAGTAGGTCGTCAATACGCTTATGTAATTATTTCCCCTCTAGCTCAATCTTCAAGTCCTTGTGAACAAATAAGTTGAACTAAGGAATAAACATGAAATAATAAAACTATAGGCTTTGGAACCAGGCAAATCCGGGCTCTAATTACCCTTAATTTCTAGTTGTGTGATGTTGGGCAAATTACTTAGCCTTTCCGAGCCTCGATACCCTCATCTGTAAAATGTAAATAATACTTAATAGAGTATTGTGAGGATTCAATAATGAATGGAAAGGGTCTAGCAGATCACACAGTGGGTATTCAGGAAATGTTAATGATTTGAGTAAGCAAGCTTTGGACATTAGGCAACTTGATAATTTGAAGTATTTTAAGTGGATATTAAATGTAAATTCAGTATGGGGGTGTCTAGAAGTCTTGATTACTGTGATAAGTTGCCTTTGTTATATTTGAATACACACACACACACACACACACACACACACATACATATGGAGGTACAAGAGTCTTCTGTCCCTTTTCCTCCAAAAGAACAATTTTTTGGTTTCTTTCTGTGCTAGATAGTCTGTTATATTTGCCTGCCAGAACTCCCCTTCCACTTTTTCTAATGGGAGTAACCACTTTTCCTTTGGGCACCTGCATCTCCCAGACCTGGTCCCCCCTCACCAGGCAGAGGGCTGGGCATAGGACTCAGACTCACAGAGCTTGACCCAGCACCAGTCAGAGAATTTCATCAGGGATGGCTATAGGTGTAGGGACTCTTACTTACTCAGATTACAGCCCCCATGTAATTCAAGAACTGCTGAGGCCATATTTGCTATAATTCAGGGAGAGCCCGCCTGTGACAAGAGAAATGCAAGAGAAATGATTAAGACAAACAGAAACAAAGTGTCCTGGCAATATACTTTGAACTCTGAATCAGCCAAATCTGAACCACCCCCTTGGACATCAGCGAGCAAATAAATATTTATTTCATGTGAGTTTGACTTAGCTCTTATTACAAGAGTTCTGACTGATGCCAGCTTTTCCCCAGAAGCCTTGCAGGAGTGGCTTTGCTGAGAGATGTGGCTGTCCTTGGTATCCATCACTTTACAGTACCTCTCCATATACATGAAAACATGATGAGCTATAGGTTATAAATGCAAGTCACATCAACCTCCTAACTTATTAACAAAGGGAAAAGATCTTGGTAGAAGCAAGATGGCCACACATATGTATATCCCTTGGCCCCCAAAAATCCCTAGTGGAGGCACAAGCTTCCAACACAACTGCTCACTCAAGGTAGGTAGGGTGTTGCCAAGTGTGGAAAGCGCATTTCTTGTAACAACATAATTTTCATTACATTCAAGTCCTGTTCAGGAAAAAATGTAATCAATCTACGTACTTCTAGCTAAGGAACTATTTATGTCAATCTCTTTTGATCCCTGCATCTCAAAGGCCAGCAAGGGAGAGCAGAGTGAGCCCCCGTGTCTCAGTTCCACACTTTCCAGCATTCTGGAAAACCATTTTCCCAGTACCACCCCTTGACTCTGAGTTAATACCTGTTATCAGTTGTTCTAACACTGAATTTGATCTGAGCCCCACAACCATAAATCCATTTCACCATACATGAGCTTATCAAGAAGCTAAATTAGAGACCAATTTTCACTATTTAAAAGGATTGTCTATAAGATTCCTTTAAAATTGTCAATCTGTAGTGTATACAATTAATTGATAAAAGGCAACATGTGCCCATTTTTTCGAGGACTATTCTATTTATTTTAGAGAATTTTTTTCTTTTGTACACGATTTATCCTTAAAATATTTCCTCAAAAGCATCTAGTTATCACAGAATATTAGCCTCTCATTTTATAGCCGAAAACATCATATCTCCTATGTCATTACTCTGTAACCTTACGGAAGTCCCCTTTATTCAGCACCATTCAAGGTATGCAACCATGCATAAGTACCACTTTCTTCAGTAGTTCAGGGATTATTGAGCTTTTACTCTGGCTGCTCCCTCCACCCAGAATTCTCTTCCGTAACTGGTTCTTTCTCAGTTTCAGGTCTCGGCTTAAAATGCTACTTCTCAGAGAAGCTTCCTGATTCCCTATCAAAGTAGGCCTCCTTCCCTATTTTTAATCTCATTGCCCTTATCACAACCTGTAAGCACTATTATATGCCTTTCATTCTCTCTTCTTCATTGGGTCCTAAGCTCGAGGGGGCTGTCTGGTTGAGCAGCTTCTCCCAAGTGCCTAGCACACAACCTGGCGGAGTGAGTGCTCACTAAGTATTTCTTGAATAAATGAAAATGTTCTTTTTTCTACATTCTCAACAAGTCTCAAAAAATTAGCAAAGGCTGGTAATTGCTGCCATTTCTCCCACCAATACCAGATTCCATAACACAAACCATGCATAATGAGTTTGGTAAATAACACAGAGAGTCTCACTGCTACATTTGGTTGTCATCACAGCCAACTTTGGTATGTTTAATAGTTGAGACTATTAGTTGTTTTTTTTTTTTAACATTTTTAAATTTTTTACAAAATTGTGGCAAAATGCACATAACCTAAAACTTACCATCTTAACCATGTTTAAGTATACAGTTCGGGGCATTAAGTACATTCACATTGTTGCGCAACCATCACCCCCATCCATCCCCAGAAGTCTTTTCATCTTGCACAATCAGAAGTCTGTACCCATTAAACAATGACTCCCCAGCTTCTGCCCACCATGGTTCTACCTTCTGTCTCTATGAATGTGACTACTCTAGGTATCTCATATATATTAGCCAGGGTTCTCCAGAGAAACAGAACTAACGGGATACATAGATATACACACAGACATAGATTCAGATACAGAGAAATGTATTAAAAGGAATGAGCTCACACCTTTATGCAAGCCAAGAAGTCCCAAGATCTGCAGTCAGCAAGCTGAAGATCCAGGAGAGCTGATGATGTGGTTCCATTCTAAAAGCTGGCAGGCTTGCAACCCAGGAAGAGCTGATGTCTGTTGGAGTCCACAGGCAGGAGAAGACTGATGTCCCAGCTCAAAGAATCAGGCAGTTGGAGTTCCCTCTTCCTTTTTATTCTTTGTAGACATTCAACACAGTGGATGAAGGTTGCTCATATCAGGGAGGACAATTTCCTTTACTCCATCTGCCAATTCAAATGTTAATCTCATTTGAAAACACCATCACAGACACACCCACATGCCCAGAATGTTTAAGCAAGTACCTGGGCATCTTAGGACACAGTTATCTGTCTTCTTTCTTATTACTTAGCTTGAAGTCCTCAAGGTTCATCCATCTTGTAGCATAGGTCAGAATTTCCTTCTTTAATTTTTTTTTTTTTGCAAAAAAACAACAACGTACAGTTTCTTTTAAAAAAAAATTTTTTTTTAAGATTTTATTTATTCACTTGATAGAGACAGCCAGCAAGAGAGGGAACAAGCAGGGGGAGTGGGAGAGGAAGAAGCAGGCTCCTAGCGGAGGAGCCTGATGTGGGGCTCGATCCCAAAACGCCGGGATCACGCCCTGAGCCTAAGGCAGACGCTTAACGACTGAGCCACCCAAAAATTTTTAAGTCAAGTATAGTTGATATACAATGTTCCATTAGTTTTAGGTATATAATATAGGGATTGGACATCTCTATGTGTTACTCTCTGGTACTCTGTCTGATTTATTTCAGTTAATGTAACATTCTCTAGGTCCATCCATATTGTTGCAAATGGCAAGATCTCATTTATTTTTTGGCTGAGTAATACTCCATTGTATATGTATACCACTTCTTCCTTATCCGTTCATCTATTGACAGACACTTGTGTTGCAGAACTTCCTTTTCAAGTTTGAAAAAAAAATCCCTTTGTATGTGTCCACCACATTTTGTTTACCCACATGTCTCCTGTTGGACTCCTGGATTCCTTCCACCTTTTGGCTATTATGAGCAATGCTGCTATGAACATGTGTATACAAATTTCTCGTCCAGTCCCTGCTTTCAGTTCTTTTGAGATATACCCAGAGTGGGATTTCTGAGCCACATGGTAATTGTATTTTTAATTTTTTGAGGAGCCACCATACTGTTTTCCACAGAGGTTGCACCATGTTACATTCTCACCGACAGTGCACAACCGTGTGCAAGGGTTCCAGTTTCTCCACATCCTCCCAAAACTTGTCATTGTCTTTGTTTTGTTTTAATATTTTATTTGTCTATTTATTTATTTATTTATTTGAGGGAGGGAGAGAGAGAGAGCCCAGGGAGGAACAGAGGGAGGGAGCTGACTCCACCCTGAACACAGAGCCCAACAGGACTGGGTCCCAGAACTCTGAGATAATGACCTGAGCAGAAATCAAGAGTCGGTTGCTTAACCGACTGAGCCACCAGGTGCCCCTCTTTGTTGTTGTTGTTGTTGTTGTTTTTGATAGCAGTCTTCTTAATGGGTATGACGTGATTATTAGTTTTTTATGCTTAATTTTAATCACTTTGTGTCTGTTTTTATCACTTTTGCTAGATTCTCCGGCATTACCTTTTTAAGACTGAAGGCCCAGACGTCAAGAGATGATGCCTGATACAGTAGTTGACTAATGAGTACTATTTAGTGGAGATTTTCAAAAGACAGTATGGTAAACAGTCTAGAGAAGAAACAGAAGTGGTTAGTCTTGGACAAAACAGTCCATATAGGTAGCAAAGAGGAAAGAGGCATGCGTATGGACAGTATGTTATGGAAAAATCATTTTTCCTAGAACCGAGTGGATATAATAAAGTCATTTATATTTATAGTTGGAGTGGGAGGCAAGAATGGAAGAGATAGCATAATTCCTGATCATTTAGAATGACTCCATACCAAATACACTGACCATCCCTGGAATGATAGAAATATTAGCAGGTATATCTACTAATAAAATGTAAATTTTATAACAGCTTCAAAAACTAGGAATAAAAAAATGGTTGCCAGGTGAGGTTCGGTGGGGTGAGGTTGGGAGGCGACGGCCAAGAAAGAATTCTTGAGACGTCTTTGGTACAGAACGGTGGTTTATTAAAGCACAGGAACAGGACCCATGAGGAGAAAGAGTCTTGAGGCGGTTATATACTCCGGAATTGGGGGAAGTAAGGAAAGGGAGGTTTCAAAAGAAATTTCATATGCTAAAGAGGACCTACAAGATACCTAGGAGATATCCAGACCCTGCCATTGTCAAGTTAAGGTTGTTTTCCCCTCTAGCAAGGTATTAGCATTAAGATAGTTCGAGATCCCTGGAAGAATGTCACACAGGTCCCACCCAGGAGTGGGGGGGGTGGTTGCTGCTGTCTGCTTATGCTTTGTCTTCAGCTAGCCCTCTGCTCCCTCATCACCAGAGGCTAGAGGATGGGGGAAATAGGGAGAAGTTGGTAAAAGTACAAACTTTCAGTTATAAGATGAATGAAGTCTGAGGATCCAACATATAACATGGTGACTATAGTTGATAACACTGAATTGTATATTGAAATTTGCCAAGAGAATGTTCTCACCAAAAAGTAATTATCTCTCTCTCTCTGCATATGTGTATATATATATACATATGCATATATATGCATATATGTATATATATACATATGTATATATGTATTAATGAATTAGTTGAGAGGAATCCTTAAAAATGTATACACATAACAAATGATTATGCTGTACACTTTGAATATCATACTCTTATTTGTCAGTTATACCTCTCTAAAACTGAAAAAGAAAAAGAAAGAACTATCTCTTAGAACACAGGTGAACCTTGACCCTTTTTCTAAACTGTTGATCTCCATACAACCTAACCCTTTATTTTCTCCACTAAAGACCCCCAAATTTAATTGTAGATGATAATCTAAAATTACCATTGTGCCTTATTTGTGTTATGACCAGATCATGTGTGATATGTTTTCTTTTAAATTACAGCACCATTTGAAGTAAATCATTCTTTTATCATCATGCATTATAATTATTCATAAGGAAACATTAATTTGTTTAACAAGCATTTATCATACCCTTAGAATATACAAATGCATCTAGCCTCCAGGAGCTTACATACTAGATACAGAGAAGGGAAAATACATGTTAGAGCTTGAAGTAACTAGGAAAAAAAGTCACAGACAACATAAGATTAGTTTAAGGAAAGTGCCGTACAACATTATGACACATTCACTGTGTGCTACTCACTGTGTAATTCACTAGAGGAATAGTAAATCAGTCATCTCCCTGACCTCAGGGAATCTACCATCTGTTTAGGCTATATTATATTTAAAAGCTTAAAGTGTGCTCTGTTGGACAGTGGTTTTCAAATTTTGCTTTGGAGCCTGTCATACAATAAAGAATTTTGTCTTTGTCTCAGGTTCCCGGTAGGGATAGAAGTGTCTTTGTTACTCATGAGCCCTTTGGATCACACTTGAGTTATGCTAATGGGGAAACTCATGGTGGGCCTCTAGATAGCTTGATGGGGGCCTGTCATGCTGGAAAGACCATTGACATGATTAGAGGGTTGGGGCTTTGAACGCATGGTATCAGTCCACCTTCCTGACCTCTGGGGAGGCGAGTGATGCTAGAGATGGAGTTTAGTTATGGAATCAAAACTCCTATAAAAGCTCTGGTCACCAAATCACATGGCCAAAGCTCTGGACAGAGAGCTTCCTGGTTGGCGACTACATTGATGTGCTGGGAGGTTGATACATCCTGGTACCACAGGGAGAGGGCGTGAAATCTGTTTGCTTGGGATCCTCCCAGATGTCATCCTATGTGTCTCTTCATTTGGCTGTTCCTGATTTATACCCTTTATAATAAAACTGTAGTCTGAAATATAGTGCTTTCCTGAGATCTGTGAGTCATTCCAGCAAATTATCAGACCTCAGAGGGGTCATGCAAACCCTCCAGATTTGTAGACAGTTGGTCAGAAGTGAGGATAGTCATACTGTGAACTGTGTCCTTCAACTCGTGGGGTTGGGCTAACTCTGGGTGGTTGGTGCCAGAGCTGGATTGCAGCACACCAGTTAATGGCCGAAGAGAGCCCCTTCGGGGGCTGCAAAGGAAGGGGAGGAGAAGGAGGCTCCATCCTCGTTGTAAATCCTGTTTTCCTCATTGGCTTCCTGCGTAAGCTTTATTGAGCGCTGATTTCATTTCAGCCACTGTTATTTCTGTTTCACGAATGGGAAAAGCGAGGCTTAGAGGGGATAAAGAACTTACCCATGTATAAATGTGAAGTGTCCAGGGACTTGAGAGTAAGGAAGAACACGTTAAACCCAAGAACCGCTGTGGAAGAGAAATTACCAGGTGGCTAATTATCTTTGAAGATCAAAAGAGAAAGAGCCAAAGCTAACTTAAGGTTGCTACCCAAAGGAAACCACTGTTTGGGAATATGGGCAACCACAAAAGAAGGATGTCACTTTGAGCAGAGGTGATTACTTTGCATAAAAGAGAAACAAAAACATTTAAAGTTCAAATGTGAGTGAAAAGGAGGAGTAAGGAGAGAAGAATCACGCAGGCTGGCTGCTTTACTCTTCACTAAAGCCTTTGCTTCCTCGTGGATAAAATGGAGAGCTAGTGACCTGAGGATTCCAGGCTAGTTATCCAGTGGCACCTACGCGTATTTCAGGTTCTCAACAGACAAGAATCCCGTTTCCTTCTCCTTAGTGTGCACAGTTAGAGCAGGAGGGGAAAATGATCGGGGACCCAGACTCAAAACTCAACATCAGCCTGTTCAATGTCTACCCTATTTATTAAGACCCTTTTACAAACCCAGTGAGATACTGTGATTAGAGCAGAAATACCACAGTGTGCTTCATATGCCCTAGCTAGAAGTTTAGGATTGCTGGAGAGGGGTCATGTTAAATCACAGCCCATAATCACTGCATAGTAAAATTCAGTGTTTCATAATCTTTGTTTTTGTATTTAATATTTCTGCAGGTATATAAATAGTACAATGAAATTATAAAAATATTTATATTTAAAACATAGGTCCTAGGCTCGGAGAGGTCTGTGTGGGTTTCTGGCATGAATGAGCAGAAGACTGGGTAATTGTCTGGGACAGTTTTATAGTAAGATAGCGTTTGTGCACTACAGATCATCTAGCATCCCTGGTCCCTGACGACGGTGCCAGGAATGGTCTCTGCCTGGAACGGTCTCTTGTCATTGCAACAGCTCCGAAAACCACCTCCACAAATTTCCAGTCTGCGCCCTGTGAGGTGCTACTAGTACAGGTGAGAGCTATTGCCCAAAGCTTCCCAGACCAGAGGGACATCTAAGGCAAAGAACAAAGGTCTCTTTATTTACCCGGTACAATTACAGTCCTCTCCTTGTTGCTTATCAGTGGTTCTAGCTAAATTGTGGTCATCACTGCTATCCGCCATTGTCCAAATGTGGGCACTTCAAGGGTTGTAGGCCCAGCTTCCTCAGAGGCCTCTCTCTGCCACACAGTGTCCTGAGGAGACCATCCAGCTCTTGCCAGCTCAGCTCCTGCCCCTGTGACACATTCCACAGCCTCTGCAGCTGGGATTCCCCTCAGGGGTGGAGAAGTCATATGGCTCTCATTGAGCTGCACGCAACAGCGTCCCTGATTTACAGGAAGCTCCAGCACACTTGCCGAGTTGAGGCGTGAGGAAAAGGCCAGGCCACTGCCAGCCCCAGCCACTGTTCTTCCCTTGGGCCCCTCCCTCTTCACTTGGCTCTGGGGGTGGGAGGAGTAGTGTGTGCAAGAACATTGCTTTTCTCTCCCCTTAAGGCCCCGGATGATGGCGAGGCTCTCCTTTCCGCCAGCCTCCCCTGCCCTCCTCCTACATGCTTGGGAATTAGGCCGGTGCCTGCTGGGAGTGCTAAGGCACCTTCTGCCTGCTCTGGGGAAGGTGTCCAGCTCCAAATGTTGCTAGGACTCTATAGAATGTGGAGTCATGTTGCCTCTATCCTTAGCTCTGAGCCCTGCTGGCCAATTCCCGGGAGAATGTCCTGTTGTTATACATAGTTGTTGCCTCTGGGGAAGCATCCTGAGTGTCTGGGGTGGGAGGCAGACAGACATTTCACTGAATGCATTTGTACTGTTTGAACGTTGTACCATGTGCATCTATTACTTTATTCAGTTAAAAGCTATTTATTTTTAGAACCCAGAAATGGACTCACAACTATATGGTCAACTACTTCTCGACAAAGCAGGAGAGAATAACCAGAGGGGAAAAGACAGTCTCTTCAACAAATGGAATTGGGAAAACTGGACAGCCACATGCAGAAGAATGAAACTGGACCACTTTCTTACACCATACACAAAAATAAATTCAAAATGGATGAAAGACCTAAATGTGAGATAGGAAACTATCAAGAACCTACAGGAGAACACAAGCAGAAACCTCTTTAACCTTGGCCAGAGCACCTTCTTACTAGACACTGTGGCCAGAGGCAAGTGAAACAAAAGCAAAAATAAACTATTGGGCCCTTATCAAGATAAAAAGCTTCTGCACAGGAACAGAAATGATCAACAAAACTAAAAGGCAGCCTGTGTAATGAGAGAAGATATTTGCAAACAACATATCTGATAAGGGTTAGTATCCAAAATCTATAAAGAGCTAATCAAACTCAACACCCAAAAAACAAATAACCCAATTAAGAAATGGGCAGAAGACATGAATAGACAATTTTCCAAAGAAGACATCCAGATGGCTAACAGACACAGGAAAAAATGGTCAACATCACTCATCATCAGGAAAATAAAAATCAAAACTACAATGAGATATCACTTCACAGCAGTCAGAATGGCTAAAATTAAGTCAAGAAACAACAAATATTGGCAAGGATGTGGAGAAAGGGGAACCCTCTTACACTGTTGGTGGGAATGCAAGCTGGTACAGCCACTCTGGAAAACAGTTTGGAGGTTCCTCAAAATGTTAAAAATAGAGCTACCCTATCACCCAGCAACTGCACTACTAGGTATTTAACCAAAGGACACAAAAATACAGATTTGAAGGGGCACATGCACCCCAATGTTTATAGCAGCATTATTAACAATACCCGAACTATGGAAGGAGCCCAAATGTCCATTGACAGATGAAATGATAAAGAAGATGTGGTGTATATATATACAATGGAATATTACTCAGCCACCTAAAAAATGAAATCTTGCCATTTGCAACAACGTGGATGGAGCTAGAGTGTACTATGCTAAGTGAAATAAGTCAGATAGAGAAAGACAAATACCATATGATCTCACTCATGTGGAATTTAAGAAAGAAAACAGATGAGCATACGGGAAGGGGGAAAAGAAAAAAAGGAAAGGGGAAACAGGACATAAGAGACTCTTAACAATAGAGGAAAAACTGAGGTTTTCTGGAGGGGATGTGGGTGGCGGTGGGCTAGATGGGTGGTGGGATTAAGGAGGGTACTTGTGATGAGAACGGGATGTTGTATGTAAGTGAGGAATCACTGAATTCTACTCCAGAAACTAATATTGCACTGTATGTTAACTAATATTAAATTAAAAAATTAAAAGCTATCTATTTTTAAAAGGGAGGAGGAATAAATTAGTCTATATGCATTGACTTGAAATGATATACATGATATATTGTTCAGTTAATAAAGCAAGCTGCAGAGAAATGGGCATAATAGTAATAATAGCAATAGGCATAATAGTAAAAGGAAGGAAAAGAAGTGAACAGTCCCCCCCATGCTCATGTTGGTACGTGTTTTGTAAGTGCAGGGAGAGGTGTGGAGGGTCACATACCGGTCTGTTAACATAATTACCTCAGAGGCATGGATGAAGGGATAAGAGAAAAACTTTTGCTATTTCCTTTGATATTATTTTAAATTACAAAAACAACACAGGTTTGTTGTAACAAATGCAGCTTCAAGCAAGCCTGTGTTGTTTTTGTAATTTGACAGAGAATGAAGGAAGGGATGAGAGAGAAGGTGAAAAAGAAGAAGGAATATCTCACACCACCATGCCTACAATCCCAAACCCGAAGACCCAGTCAACAAAACCAACGAGAGCTCTCTTCTACAGGTTTACTTGCCTCCGGGGAGGCAGGCTTATTTACTCCCTCTGTTTCCTCTGACACTTGGTCAGACAGGTTTCAGGAATAGTGACCTAACCATACAGGCATTGATCTCACTCTCTCAGGACCAGTTCAGTCTTTCAGGAACAGGGATCTTCTCTTAAACCCTCCAAGACTTGTAGATGATATCTACCATCCTTCTTTATGGTAGAAGAAACAGATCGCTATAGTTGTAAGTAAAAGAAATAAAACCAAAATTTAAATACCCATCAGTGGGAATGCCTGGGTCGCTCAGCTGGCTAAGCATCTGCCTTCAGCTCCGTTCATGATCCCTTAGGTACCCCTGGGATCGAGTCCTCGCTCAACGAGGAGCCTGCTTCTCCCTCTGCCTGCTGCTCCCCCTGCTTGTGCTTTCTCTCTCTCTTTTTCTCTCTCTCTCTCTGACAAATAAATAAAATCTTTTAAAAAATAAAAAATAAATACCCATCAATGGTTAAGAAATTTAGCCTTCCCCAACATTAGTTAATTCCTTTTGAGAGCAAAAGTTGCAAGAGGAAAAAAGCATAAAAATGTTGGATGCTCCCAAGACAGGGGAGGTTGTAGGAGGAAACTGTGTGTAAAGGAGTTGGGGGAGTGCAAATTCATTGTGCATCCCTCCTCACGGTGACCTGGCCTGGGCTCTCTGAGCAGCAGATGAGCCTGAATGCTTTTCCTTTCCCACTTTAACAATGGGTGGAAACTCTTAGGAAACGACTAGTAACACAAATCTTATTGCCTAATTTAAGGTGGAAAAAAATGATTATGTATATCAGGTAGGCAAAGATTTTTGTTGAAGCCTTGATAATAAAGGTGAGAATGGGGTAAGAGACTCACCTTACACATCGCTGGTGGGTGTGTAAAGTGGTAGTTCTGGGATGCAATGTGACAACATGGATCAGGGACCCAGAAACATCTGATACCCCTCTAGGACTCTAGCTTGAGGAGATACGCAGGGATGTTAGCAGAGATGTGGTCTAAGAATGTTTTGTGTGGCATTATTTATAATCCTGAAATATGGAAAGCTAATTGTTCAATAGAAATGACTATAGTATAGTTCTAAAATCTTCATAGTATAATGTTTAAAAAGCTAAGGAGTAAAACCGTCTATCCAACATGATTCCAATTTTTTTAAAAATGTATAATAAGGATATAAAATCTAGAATCTGAGTGGTCAGTTCATGAATAATTATAAATTTTTATCCTTTTTATGTTTTAAAACATTTCTACAATAAATATATATTCATTGTATTACTGGAGAGGATAATAAAATTAAGGGAAAGAATCAAGTTCTATTCTCACATAGAATGCATTCTCCTTGACACATTTAAACCCATGAATTTAGGCCAACCCTATTATCTGACCAGTGTCAAGTGATTGAACAGTCTGTTTCTGAATTCATAGATATCCCTCAGGTCCTGAAAAATCCACCTATTTAGCTACTAAGGAGCCATTACTCCCCAGGAAAAAAGAGGGCTCCAGAATAAATTTTTTTTCCTATCTCATTTTTCTCTTTTTCTTGAGAGAAACTTCTCTATGCAGACAAAAATTTGACAACAGTTTGTGCCCCCTTATGCATTTTAAAGAACTGGCACCCTGAATGGGATTCTGAATAGAATTTGTGCAGATGGAATGTAAATATGAATTGGGCCTTCATCCTGTCCAGCCAATCTGGAAGTGTCTAGTGAGCTGTTTATTGTGTGAGTCTAGAACTCAGAAGAAGGTGTGGGCTGAGATGCAAATGTGAGTACATTAGCATATGCAAGGCGATGGAAACCCTGGGAGCAACCTCCATCTAAAGCAAGGGTTCTCCATGGGAAGAGATTATGTCCCCCAGGGAACACTTGGCAATGTCTGGAGACATTTTTGATTTCAGGACTGGGAATGGGGTGGTCCTGGCATCTAGTGAGTCTCAGGCTAGGAATACTGCTAAACATGAACAGGACAATGACTAAATGCCAGTGGTGCCTAAATTGAATAATCTTAATCTCAAGGGACTCACAGGTCTGTTAGACTCAAAACTGAACTCATCTCATCTCCCTCAAAACTTGCTCCTCTTCCCATGTCCCTATCCTAGTCAATCATAACCCATTTTAATCTTCTAACCAAATTACAAGCCTTAGGTACCCCTTAAGCCTTTTCATACCTTTATTTCTTATCCAAATGATAAGCAGATCCTGCCAGATTTCTCTCTGTCATAGCCGTCTGTTCTTCCTTCTTCTCAATCCCTCTGCCATTGCCGTGGTTCAGACCTTAATGCTAACGTTTCTGTTTGCTGCAGGAACCTCTTTGATTCCCTTACGCTTGATGTGTGTGTGTGTGTGTGTGTGTGTGTGTGTGTGTGTGTGTCCTATATATATCCTATTCACTATTCAAACCCCAGACCAATTTCCAATTTCTTAGGGAAGTTTTCCATAACTTTTCAGACAAAGTCAATTTCCTGATTATATTCTTTTATACTACCATGTATCTCTCTTTTATAGCATTAAGCAGCACTGCAACTTTACATTTATTTGTGATTCTTTGATTAATACCTGTCTTCCCACTTAAGTGTGGGCACCATGGGAGTAGAAAGTGTGTCTTTTGTGATTGTGGTATTTTATTAGAGTCCCAGCATCTATTATAGTGACTGGCACATAATAGGAACTCAATAAATATTTGTTGAATGAGTGAATGCCTGAATAAGATAAATGAGCTAATACTCTGTAAGCTCTTAGCATAGTGCCTGCTTTGTAATAAGCTATCAGCAAATCTTAGCTATTAGTGATAATTAAAATTTCCAAATGCATTTACCCTGAAATTACTGTGTAATACCATGGGACTAGTATTCCTTGGATGCTTTGGAAAATGCTGGCATAGACTGTCTTTTGAAGATTTTGGCTGTGAAAGAAAAGAAAGAGGTGGGAAGTTGCTAGACAAGGATTCAGGATCAGTGAAGAGTTTTGGTTTCTTAATGGAAAAGGCTTGGAGTGTCAGGACAGAGCTGCTCAGAAATATTTTACCAAATTATTTCCTTTCCACAGAAATTATTCTAATAAATAAGTTACACATTATACCATCTTAAAGGCAAATCACAGTCTCTTAAGGGGCCATTGACTTGAACAGTTTCTGTCGAAATCCCCTCTCCATTGGAGCGAGGCGGGTGGGTGGTTGACTGGGAGCCACAGGGGCAGCTAAGAGGTGCTGCTCCATAATGAGGGGGGCAGGGTAGGACATGTTTGGTGCTCAAGTAATCCATGTGAGCACCTCTTGGTTCTCAGTTGCCCCATTTTAATAGTAAATCAACAAATACAGAAGCTGCAGGGTCATGGTAAGAGTCTGGGTCACTTCCTAGGAATGCCACTAAGGCCAGCATAGCTCCGGGTGGAGGTGAAAGGGCAGCTAGAATGGGCAAAGGAAGAGGTTGGTCTCAAGTATCTACATTCTCCAGATCAACTGCAGCCGTAGGGGCTTTTGTTCTTCCCACTGACCTTTTTTTGTAAATTCTGCAGGAAATGAGACCCACCAAAATCGTGGGTAAGCTCTTTCCAGACAGAGGAACTTAACCATGAAAATACACAGGGGTATGAGTGACATAAAAAGCAGACTGTAGTGGATACTGTAGTGTTCTGCTTAGAAATCTTTATGGGGGGGGGGTGGCGCCTGGGTGGCTCAGTCATTAAGCGTCTGCCTTCGGCTCAGGGCCTGATCCCGGGGTCCAGGGATCAAGCCCCACATCAGGCTCCCTGCTCAGCGGGAAGCCTGCTTCTCCCTCTCCCACTCCCCCTGCTTGTGTTCCCTCTCTCACTGCCTCTCTCTTTGTCAGACAAATAAATAAAATCTTTAAAAAAAAAAAAAGAAGAAGAAAAAAAATCTTTATGGGGCCTAAGCACCCCTACCTCAGATGCTGGGACCAGCCTCTGCTGATGTCTCATAGCTTCTACAACTTCTAAGCGATTGTATGACTGATGCAGAAAATTTCCAAAAGAGATTTAAGTTGTCTAGAAAATACCTTTGCTTACCACAAAACGTGTCAAGTAGGTTCAGCTCACCGTCAAAATGTAGATCGTTTATGAAGCAGTTTGTATCTGTAAGTGTGTTAACAAGATCTTCATCTAGAAGGATCTGAACTATAGGGATAAACATAATTTCCTCAACTCAATGTCTTTGAAAAAAAATGCAAGGTCTCAGTAAGAGCTCTTAGTTATATTTCAAAAGAATTGTTTAAACTCTTGAAAATTCGTGTAAATAAAAATCATGTTGTGAAAACTTTCTCTGTTAAAATATGTTAATTTTAAACCACCTGATTTCCTGGAAAATTTTATCATTGAAAATTATAGTTGTATGAAAGAAATAGTGATGTAAATATATATGTCCTCTTCAAAACAGAAATGCCCTCCACCACAAGAACCGTTCCCTCTCCTGGAGAGCAGCCCATGGCCAGTGATTGGCAACTGCAGAAATACAAAGGCCCAGCTGGGCTAGCTTCAATATGGAACAACACTGAAAGGCCATCCCCCCTTCAGATTTGGCCATAGGATTAGTTAAATTCGTGGCCTTTCCATCTGCTCCATCTGCCTTTCTTCCTTCTTTACAGGTGTGTCACCTGAAAGCACTCCCCAAAACACCTGCTGTGCACAATTCTCCATCTCAAGTCTGTTTCCAGGAAACCCACCCCAAGTTAGGGAATCTTGGAAGACAGCACCCCTTGGCATGGAGTTTGACATTCTTGGTATGGCCAGCATAAATTGTGATACTAGGAGTCTCCAAGTGGCTTTGTGACTGGAGGATGCAAAAAGATGTGAGACATTCCTTGTAGATGCTCAGAAATAGCTGAAGAATCTCTGTCGAGGAGATAGAGGTCCCAAATGAATGGTGAGGTTAAGGAAAGAAAAAAAATTTTTTTTAAAAGATTTTATTTATTTATTTGACAGAGATAGAGACAGCCAGCGAGAGAGGGAACACCAAGCAGGGGGTGGGAGAGGAAGAAGCAGGCTCATAGTGGAGGAGCCTGATGTGGGGCTCGATCCCACAATGCTGGGATCACGCCCTGAGCGGAAGGCAGATGCTTAACCGCTGTGCCACCCAGGCGCCCCAAGGAAAGAAAAATTTTAATTGTTAAAGTTAATGAGACCTCATTTGCTAGAAGACAATGGCGAAGTACCAGGGAGATTTAGATTGTACTTCTTAAGGAAACAGTCCAATTACTACATGTGTGTCTCTTCTAAAATTAGATTTTATCATGCTGTATTGTAATAACTTTATCTTTAGAAGAGAGATGCTCAAAATGTGTTTTGTGAACCAACTGCATCAAACCACCTTGGGGCTTGTTAAAGATGCAGATTCTAGAGCCTCACCCCATACTCACCAGGTCAGAGTCTTGGGAACTTGTGAATCTGCATGTTGAACAAGCTTTTAAAATAAATATTTCCAGACTGCTTAACGGGTATGGGGTTTCTTTGGTGGGTGTTGAAAATTTCCTGGAATCAGGCGGTGGTGATGGTTTCACAACATGGTGAATATACTAAAATCCCCTGAATCATGCACTTTAAAATGGTTTCAGAGGTCAATTTTAAGTTATATGAATTTCATCTTAATTAAAAGAAAAACAAAACAAAACTATAGGGACAGAAATCCACATCAGGTTGCCAGGGGCTGCAGCTAGGGGAAGAGGACGGACTACAAAGGATTATGAGATCTGGGGAGGAATGATAGAAATTTTCCATATCTTGACTGTAGTGGTGGTTACATACCACCTAGAAGTATATGCCTAGATAGGTAAATTGGACTATGTGCAAACTATTTCTCAATAAGCCACTAAGTAAATGAATAAATAACCTCCAAAAGATCCTTAGACACTCTGTAGTGTGGGCACTGCTGCTCTGAAGCAGTCGTCTGTCTCCAAAGTGAGGACACACCCCTCCCTGGGTTTTGGAAGACAAACTACTGGAGTATAGGAAGAAAATAACAGAAATTCTATCTATATATATTTAAAATATACAGACAAGAAGGAAATTATGCTTTCCTAACATTTTTAAGTTCACTTTAAAGCCTTTACTAATATTTATATACAGAATGACATTGTTGTCGCCACTGGATCTGTGTCATGTCAGGTACACAGAATGTTCCAGGGAACAGTGGAACATCTTGCATAATGAGGAAGTTGACCTTTGTGATCTCATTCATTCACTCGCTTTCAGCATACTGCCACAAACTGCTGTTTACATGGATTTATGAATTATAATATCTACCTTTATTCTCTTTTAATACTATCTACCTTTAAATAAATCCTCAAAAAATGGACAAGTGGTTTTAAAAATCACTGCAAAGGAGCTGCTGATTGAAGATGGTACTGATATTGTGAGCCCAGGGAACAGGAAATGGCAGAACTGACCTTTTTGGGAAGTGCTCTTTCATCAGCCCATTGGGAAGGGAAGCAATTGTGGTCTAATCAGATCTGAAAGAGTGAGCTAAGGTGTGAGAAATTAATTACTTTCCAAAAGAAACTTGTGTTATGGAGCAAGCATTTTGGAAGCCGAAGTTTGGCCCTATCTCCACCATTGAATGAATCTGTTGGTTCATTAATGCACATATGACACCTACTAAAACTGTCATGACTTCACACTTAAAATATTTGGGCAAAAACCTGGAAATAGAATTTTCTAACCAATTTTAACATCTACCCAGTGAAAAGTTTCAGCAAGCTTTCAACCCACTGGTTAAAAATTTTAAAACACACTTTTCAATTACTTTGCAGGAACAACCAATTGATATCAGGGAAGACGGAAATCGACCATCTGGATTTCAACAAAGACTTCTGCATAATTAATGTATAGGAGAGAAAAATGAGTATCATTATTTAGCAAGTGCTGCCAATGATGCACTTCTCCCCTTTGATTCTGTGTATCTCTGAGACACTTTGCCATTAAAACAGAGTATAGCTATCAATCAAATTAGAAAGAGGCATTGAGATCAATGTATCACAAACTGTCAAACCCCGATGTTGCAAAATAAAGCAGCATATTCGACCACATGGCTTTCACCGGAGAAAGCTAATACGAGAGTTTAATGAAGGCATTCCGTAGTGTTCACGGTGGGCCCCTTCCTTCACTCTCCACCTAGCACTTTCTTCCTTTTGCTTTCATGTCCTTAGTCTCTAAAGGGATGAACTCCCAACTTAAGTTCCTCGCTCTGAGTCTTGTCATTTCCACTCTTGAAATACAACCTCCACTTGGTTCTGCAGCAGGTCCTTCAAACACAGGATGTCTGGGACAGAGCTCAGTATTCCTACCCCCCGCCCCCACCGAACCCCTTCCCCTCTTGGTCTTCCTCATCTCGGTTAGTGGTACCACCGTCTACTGACGCTTGAAACCTCTGTGTCTTTCTCTTTTTACGCCTCACATTCAATTGACCACCAAAGCTTAATTCTTCTACCTATGTAGCTCTGCTTTTGTCTTTCAGCTTTCTGTTTGTCTTGAGTTCTCTGGGCCTGTCTCCCATCTTTTCCTCTCATGTTATTTCTAACTCTATTCCCTTGCTCATCCTTCTTTATCCTCTGCCTGCCCTGTCACCCGAAGAAAGTACTAAAGCATTTTTTTGTTTGCTGTATTTATTAAATATTTATTGTACTAAAGCATGAAATGGAACACTTTCTATTTCTCTTTTTATACCCTGTATTTATGTATGCCTTTTTTTTATTGTTGTTGCTGTGGGTCAGCAGGTTTGGATAGGGAAAAAAAAAATTTCCACTGCAGAATTAGTAAATTAGTGTTTTCCTTGTAACCTGACATAGTAATACACGGCCACTTCCAACTCCTAAGGAAGAAAAATTCTTAGGCAAATGTTCGTGTTACCAGGAATCTGGGGCCACTTATGTAGCTCCGGTCAAATGTGCTATTTTTAAAGACAAGAGTCGCCTGGGAGGAAGAAGCTTTGTAGATTGAAGGAGGCCCTTCTAATGCAAAAAGGGGTCTTAATACTCCCTATTAATAATGTTTATTAAGCACTATTCAGCAGAGTTTGTTTCAGAAGGTGCATTATTTATGTATACATCATTGTGTACGTTATTCAGAATATATATGATTTAGGAAAGTACCCTAGGAAATTTTTTTTCACAAAAATGACTGAATTTCAAAGCCATCATTTTTAAAACAATGTATATATTTAGCATTCATTTTCAATGGGGCATTTGAGCTGTGATGCTGATTTTTAACATTTGCTTTTGTTGATGTTGTGATACATTAAAGTGAGAGTACAGGAATTTCCTGACTTATTTGTGACCAATTTAGCCCAAGTTCCTTGCCTGTGCTCTCGCCGCCTGCTGTAAAGCGGCTCTCTCTTACATCAGCTGCTGAGAATTTTCCTCCTTCCCTTGGATCCCTTTCCCTCAGCTAAAGCAGACCCTCTGCAGCCCAGAATGACACAGGACTCCCACGTGTGCTGCTGTTCCTTAAAGCTCATCACTCCTGGTCACTCTTGTCTTGTCCAGGGCCTCACTCCACTTGTCCCTGTGCCCCAAACTGGTAGTAGAATGGATTCAATTCTGTAACACTGCCCTACAGATAAAAGGCTTAGTGTCCATCCTCAAAGTGCTCACCTCTCATAGGAGAAACAGAAGGAAGCAACTACAAATGCCAAGTTAGAGGTATACCCTAAGGAAGGCTCAAGGGGGTCTGCCCAACCCAGCCTGAGCAGGCAGAAAGGACTCATTCGACGAAATGGTTGGAGGTGTGGTAGGGAGACAAGGCGCAAAGAGAGGCAGGAGCCAGCTATGAGGAGTTTGGATGTGATCCCTAAAGTATTGGGGTCCTTGAGGAGAGCAACATGATGAAATTTGTCTTGCATCTGGGATGGAGAATGGATGGGATACATCAGGAGAGACAGGCAGAACCATGCTGGTTGCAAGGCAATGGCCATGGATGCAAAAAGGAGATAAACTAGAGAGGAATTTTAAGGTGGAAATGCGACAACATAAGGTATAATGGGGCGTGCGGCTCAAGGAAGAAGAAATGGAGGTGAGAGGTGGAATCCAGAGAAAGAGGGGAAGGGGGAGGAGTGAAAGAGAGGGACTTCCCATCAGGGCCCTCACACCGCTCCCAGAAGCACAGGTTTGTGTTTGCAAGGTGATGGAGGGGCTGGCAGACATAAGAAGCGGCGAAAGCTAAGACAAACTGGGATTGGCATGGAGGAGGGGGAAAATCCACCTAGCCTTCCTCCTCACGTGCACCCTCCAAAGCCTTGTTCCTTCCTCCTTTTTGAGTTTCTGTTCCCATTTTTTGGGTCTTCTTTACGCTGTAAGTCACCATGTTGAATTGTATTGTGAAGGAGGTGAATGATCTTTTAAAAAATGTTTTGATATGCATAATATCCCTAAGAATATATTATAACCAGGGCGCTTGGGTGGTTCAGTCAGTTAAGCGTCAGGCTCTTCATTTCGGCTCAAGTCATGATCTCAGGGTCGTGAGTTCAAGTCCAGGGTGGGCTACCTGCTGGGCATGGAGCCTGCTTAAGATTCTCTCTCTGCCTGTCCCTCTGTGCCCCCCCTTTTCCTTCTCAAAAAAAAAATGTTATAATTGAAGAAGAGGTAAGTTCTTACAATTCCAGGTACTCTGACGTTTGTGGGTTCACCCAGTAAAGTAAATGCCATTTATGGCATTGTTTCGATGGGAAATATGTTCTGAGTTTGGAACAAATGTCTTACAATTAACTTTTGAAAAAAATCTGTATTTGATCTTGAGTCTAACCATATTAAGTATATGCTATGAAGAGGAAAATCAGAAAATGCTTTAAACGCTCTCTTCTTAAACTTTGGCATGTTCCTGCTGATTACTCACTATTTGAAAGTGCGTGATAGCTATATTTAGAAGGAAAGTGAGAAATTCAGTCAAGAATGTTTTCATACATCCATAAATATTTGGCACTGTATAGATAATTTCTTTCATTTACACAGAAAATGAGCCTCAAAGCACTTTTTACATATATTGTTTTTTTAAAATAAGGTGTTCCTGGATACCATTGTATTCCAAGATTATGGTACCCTTGAAGAGAAAAGACTGGTAAGGATCTTTAGAGAGATTGGCAGAGTGCCATTTGGATTAGCTGTTGAAATGCCACATGTGGTACTTTTCAAGAGGGAATAACCCATATTTGGGGAATATACTACTATTAGACATTTGTGTGATTGTCTTATTAAACCAGCCACACTCTTGTGGATGGCAGGGGGTTTCTATGAGTGGAATGGACTTTCCCATTGTCGGTCATGTGGGGGGAAAGTCTGTGGAACATGAAGCAGGACATGAGGATATAGGAATCGGCCTGAGACTTTCTCTCATTTCTGGGGTCAGGGTCAGTTTGGCTAGCGTGGAAGGCCATGTGATGCGGAGGCATTCCTGATGATTTGGAGTGGATACCTAGAGGTGTTGAGGTGTGTATGAACACAGGAATGTACAGTGCTCAGAGACTCCTTCAAGAGAGACTCGATGCCCAGCTGTAGGTAGTATGGTTTGCTGACAGCCTCCAGCTGTTAACTCCTTCAGGCCCACCTCAGCAAAGACAGACTTCGACCTGGAGCTCCCAGTGGACGAGAGAGGCTTTGTCAGATCTGCATCTTGGTCTGATGGCTCTCCTACCCAATCCCAGTTCCTTCTTTTTCTTCCAGCAGGTCTTATTCCCCAGTAAACCTTTTGCACCGCCAACTCCAAGCCCACATCTGCTTTCCAAAGGATCTAACTAGCATGTGCCACAACAGGAAGCAGCCGCAGATAGCTGGGCGTGGTCACTCTAAGCAGCCCGGGAATGGCTCTGGACCTGCGCAGAAGGTATTCTCTGTGTCATACTTTCTTTCTAATGTCCTTTAAATGTCAGAGAATCTCATTAAAAGTCACATGCTGATATCCATCATGTTCTGGGGAAGGGGGAAGTGTCCACCCCTTGGGAAAGCAGAAGAGAACAGCTCAGGAGAGCCTTGATGGCTGCAGCAGCAGCAATATGGCAGCTTGACAAAGAGGTTGGAACAGAGGACCCCGGGCTCAGATCCAGAGCTCACCTGGGCAAGCCCCTTGGGGCCCCTCAGAGACATCTAGGATCACTCTGAGCGCCTTTGTTCCTGGCAATAAATCCAGGACTAACTTATGCCATTAATCCTGGGTTGCAGCCCACTAGATTGGCACCATGAGAACCCCAAAGATAGATAGATTTTATTATCCCTGTTTTACAGATGAAAAAATTGAGACACCATTTTAGAAGTTAATTAGGTATTCTTTTCACTATCCCATGATTGCGTGTCCCCCCACCTTTTCAACACAATGTAGCTCTTGGGTCACCATTTCCTATTAAATAACTGAGTCTAATGTCAAAGGGCAGCTTAGTGGTCTGAAACAATTCAGGGCTTCAGGTGTGGGAGTCAGTTGTCTAAAGAGCAGTACCATAGTACTCACCACTAGATGCCTTTAGTGTAACCAGGAAGCTCATTTGTTTAAAAGAGACCGCTGTAAGTTTGATGGGGGTATACGAGAGTCTGTGATCCTCAAGTTAAAAAAAAGGCGGGGGGACACATTTCCCTCTGATTTTATTTCTGACTCTCACCCATGACAGGACTTTTTGTTGAAAAACTTAAATGAGCAGGTATTTTCTGATCTCTTAATTATTTAAAAGAAATTTAAGGTTAAAATCCTTTTTCCTCCTAATTCTAAACTTTCTGAGCCCAGTTGTGTGATCCCCTTTGATCCCTGTCACCCCTCCTGCTGTCTGGGCTTCCCCTAAGAATCAATGACCTCCTACAAGTTTTCCTTACAGGTAAGGAATGCTTCATCCTTTTCCCTTTCTGGTGGATTTGTCAGGAGTAATGTCACCCTTGTCTCTTATTTTTCATTGCTTTTGCATCACTCTGCTAGCTTTGCTTTCCTCTGCTGCCCCTGTTTTTTTTGCTCTTACATTTTGTGGCAAAGCTCCTTTGTTTAAACCCTGGAAATGGTTTGCGCCCTACTAGTTCCCACTCTGTTCTCTGTTTTTTTTTTTTAAGTTGTATCTTCTTTTCTTCCCTCGGGTCCTCTAGGGATCTTATTTTTTTCTGCCCTCACATCTTTCTTACACAAAAATGAACAGAAGTGTAAAATATTTATCAATTTCTAATTTTGTTTCGGCTACTCATGCCTTCCCATAAGAGTAAAGAATTCTTTATTATGTCTTCATCTGGTATAAATTCTCAGCTGCCCTGGGCAAACAACTGAGTGGTTATTGCTAAGCCTGCTTTATAGGAGTAAAAATAATTATCCTTGGGTTTCTTTTTCATGCTCAATTTTCTCCTGGACTTTATATCTCGGCTTGTATGTTTTCCAAGGAAAATGAACAATGATTTTACTGACCTTTATTGTGCTTCAAGCTCTTTACCCTACTCTTCATCTAAAGGAATTTTTCTTTTATTCTCTGGAGCATGGGCCAGGAAATATTTTAACCAACGTTTCTTGGAACTTTTAGTCCCTGGTATGCTCTGTGGACAGTTTAGCAATTTCCTTCTACCTGTCATGACCACAGAGGCAGAATGGAGTAGTATTGCTCTATAAAGATACTTTGACCTGACCTCTGCAACTGAGAGGTGAAAAAAAAGAAGTTAAATGGGAAAGATTCATGTTTAATGTTGTCTAAGTGATTTAACACATGACAGGCACAATTGTACTATGAAATAATTCTTTATTAATTATATAATACTATGTTCACTGGGATGTTGAACCCTGCAAACTTTGTAAGTTTTGAGCAGTGTTTCTAGTGTGGTTTCTGCTGGCTGACTTTTGGCGGGGGGGTGGGGAAGATGGATACTTCTTAAAATAACTTCAACATGACTATTCAAGATTCTCACACAGCTTGATTAAGTGAGAAAAACTTTTATGTTGACTAGTATTATCTTTTATAATTTGAAAATGTGTACTTTAAAAGAATCATAGAATTTAAACAGGAGGAAAACCAAGAGATTATCTAGTTTCGCTTCCCACAGAATATTCAATTCTCTCTCCAATGTGTCATTGAGATGTGACCAGTAAGTTCTTGCTTGGATGCCTCCATTGTCGCGAACTCCTCTGAGAGCCTATTTTTGTTGAACAAGTGTAAGATTTAAGATCTTCGAACCTGCATCTGCTCTAGTTCTTCCATCTTTGGCACCAGCTTTTCCTTTGGGAGTAATTCATATCATGTCTGCTCTCTGGTTTTTTTATGGCAGCTTTTTATATATTTAAAAATTAAGGTGCATATCTCCTTACATTCCTTGTTTCCAGGTTCAGCACTGACACCTCCTTCAGCCATTCTTTGTGGTTTCCAATTCCTTCTCCACCTTATTTAAATCATGAATGATACTCTTATATGTGATGTGCAAAGTTATACTCAATTCTTTCTTTGTTTCTGTTTTTCTTATTATTTAATTTTTTATCGAGGTATATAATTGACATACAACATTATAGTAGTTTCAGGTGTACAACATAATGATTCCATAAATGTTTATATTGCAAAATCATTGCTGCAATATGTCTAGTTAACTCCCATCACCGCAAATAATTATAATTTTTTTCTTGTGATGAGAACTTTTAAGGTTTATTCTCTAACAACTTTCAAATACACAATATAGTATTATCAACTATAGTCACCACCTTGGACATTACGTCCTCATGACTTATTTATTTTATAAATGGAAGTTTGTATCTTTTGACCACTTCTACCCATTTGCCCCCACACCCCACCTACCTTCCAACTCACCCCCTACCCCAGCTGCTACCTATCTGTTCTCTATGTCTTTGAGTTTTGTTTTGTTTTAAGATTCCACATATAAGTGGCGTAATATGGTATTTGTCTTTCTCTGTCTCGCTTATTTCACTTAGCATAATGCCTTCAAAGTTCACCCATATTGTCGCAAATGGCAAGATTTCCTTCTTTTTTATGGCTGAATAACATTCCATTATGTATGTATAAACTATGTCTTCTTTATCCATTCCCCTAGATCGACCCTTAGGTTGTTTCCATGTCTTGGCTATTTTAAATAATGCTGTAGTGACCATTGAGGTACATATATCTTTTCAACTTAGTGTTTTCATTTCCTTTGGATAAATACTCAGAAATGGAAGTGCTCGATTATATAGTAGTTCTATTTTTGTCTTTTAAAGGAACCTACATATTGTTTTTCCATAGTGGCTGCACCAATCTACATTCCCACCAACAGATCACAAGAGTTCTCCTTTCTCACGGGGCACTTGGGTAATTCAGTCAGTTAAGCGTCTGACTCTTGATCTCAGCTCAGGTCTTTTTTTTTTTTTTTTTTTAAAGATTTTATTTATTTATTCTACAGAGGATAGAGACAGCCAGCGAGAGAGGGAACACAAGCAGGGGGAGTGGGAGAGGAAGAAGCAGGCTCATAGCAGAGGAGCCTGACGTGGGGCTCGATCCCACAACGCCGGGATCACGCCCTGAGCTGAAGGCAGACGCTTAACCGCTGTGCCACCCAGGCGCCCCTCAGCTCTGGTCTTGATCTCAAGGTTGTGAATTCAAGCCCCATGTTGGGCTCCATGCTGGGTGTGGAGCCTACTTAAAAATAAATAAATAAATAGTTCCCTTTTCTCCACATCCTTGCCAGCATTTGTTATCTCTTGTCTTTTTGATAATAACCATTCTAGCAGGTAGGAGGTGATATCTCATGGTGGTGTTGATTTGCATTTTCCTAATGATTAGTGATGTTGAGCACCTTTTGATGTACTGATTGGCCATTTCTACGTCTTCTTTTAAAAAAAATGTCTATTCAATTCTTCTGCCCATTTTTAAATCAGATTGTTTTGTTCCTATGGAGTTATATGAGTTCTTTATATATTTTGGTGACTAATCCCTTGTCAGATATATGATTTGCAAATATTTTCTTCCATTGAATAGGTTGCCTTTTAATTTTGTTGATGGTTATACTCAATTTTAATTTTTAACTTTGCTATTATATTCATTTCTTGCTTCAAAAGACACCTTCCTGAAAGTGAAAACAGAGCCCACAAAGAAGGGAGAATATATTTGCAAAGCATATAACTGATAAAAAACTTGTATCCAGAATATTTGAAGAACTCTTACAACTTACCGATAAAAAACACACAAATAATCCAATTTAAAAAAATAGGCAAAGGATTTGAATAGTCATTTCTCCAAAAAAAGATATTAAAAGCCCAGTAAAGCCATGCAACCGTAGTCAACACAACATGCACAGACACTGTGCAACCACAAAAAGATGACCAAACTTCCCATCCCCAGGTAACTTGAGTGCCTACTGCTTCTCCAAAGACAATGCTAGCCCTGCTCCGTTCCTCCTGCTTTCTAGATAAAAATTATTAAGCTAATCACTGAATTGCCCCTGCTGTGTGACAGCACCAGGACAGCCACCATTTCCTTGGATCCTCCCCCAAATCACCTAGCAGAAGCCCATATACTATAATAAGCCCTCTTTCACATCTCCATCCTGAGTCTCCCTGTGGTTTTCCATGGTGTGAGGGCTCCCTCACCACAGCAGCTAATAACCCTTCATAATGTTTGGCCATAACCATGTGTAGGTGGTCTTTGGTGGGCAACACCAGTATGAATAAACTCATATTTCAGGGGAAAAAAAAGCATTGGAGGATTTGAATATATATTTCTCCAAAAAAGATATTCAAAGTCCAATGAAGCCATGAAAACGTATTCAACATCATTAGTCATTTAGGGAAATGCAAATCAAACCACCAAGAGATACCACTTCACACTGTTAGAAAGGCTATAATAAAAAAGACAACCATAATAACCTAGGCAAGGATATGGAAAAATTGAGACTCTCTTACATTGCGTATAGGAATATAAGAAACTTTGGAAAACAGGTTGGCCATTCTTCAGAAGTTAAACAGAGCCACCCCCACTGACTGAGCAGCACCCAGGACAACATTGGGAGAAATATGGCTCTTCTCATTCTTTCCATTTGGCAAGTCAAGTGTGTCTTCCAAAACTGGGGATCATATGTGAGTTCTAGAGATGGAAATCAGTTAAAGAAAAAAGGAAAGCTATCATTTAGTGGACCAGAGAGACATCAGAAGCCCAGATTTCATTTTATTTCTGGGAGGAATAATACAAAAACACCAAGACTACTAAATTCATTTCCATTTCTTGGCTTGAGTTCTCATTGGCTCCCGTTGCCTTCCTACAACAACAAAAGGTTTTCGTGACCTACAGGTGGTTTCAGAGAAACTGAAATCCAGCAGCGTGGAGCCACCCACCTGGCAGGGCTGCTGTCTTAGCAGAGCTGGGAACTGTCAAATGTGTGCAGATCTTGTGTGTGTGAACAAATAGAATCCAAGGCAGGCAATGCACACACTTGAGAGGAGGGAGAAATGAAACAGTTTCAATGTTGCCTCCCCATTCAGTTTCTGAGTATATGGTAATGAGTTTCCTCACTCAGATGAACCTCAATCCTGCCTATTGTCTATTGCTATACTATTATTTACAAGAAATGAAATACAGGGAATTAGTCCAGCCCAAGCACACTCTCCTAGAGTTTCTTCCCTGCATCCTTGTCTTCTTTCCTGTCCTGTTGAACGAGCTGGAGAAAACACACACCTCACATGCAGTGTATCCTCTTCCTGAGCCTGTGGCCAGCTCTAAGCAACCAGCTTGGACATTCTACTCTGTCTGGCTTTACGTTATTTCCTCTTAACTGCCTAAAATGGCACGGACAGCCCATGCCTTATTCTGCAAGAGAGAAAGCATAGAGAAAGGAGAGAGAAAGATGACATTTGTAACCCTGTCATTCCTCCTGCTAAATGCTGTAGCATTCCACCCGGAGGAGACCCTCCCTAAGGAGGCTGTAATGAAGGGGTAAAGCTGTGTGTTCCTAACACTTTCACACATTCTGTAACACAAATTGCTTTAGGCTTCACCAGGCTATGGGTATAGACAAGGTTATGTTAATAGCACTTACCAAATTTCTTTGAGTAATTGGACTTTTGCCCCACCCAGCTTACCTGTAAGTCCTTCAGCAAAGACTCCTCCAAGTACTTCTGGGAGTCCCCAGACAATATCTTATAGGCCTTTGCGAACAAATTTCCTCTCACACCTGACATCTGCCAGCTTACTGGCTTGTCAGCACCTCCTGAAACAGCAGAGGACTCACGAGAGCTTTTGAGATACTAAAGCATTGCAGTGTTGTGTTTCAAGCAGGAGACTGCCTCTTCCGTGTTACACTCTCAAAGGAGGTAGAAAGCTAAGCTTGTGCTGTGAGGTTATCTCCTTTAGTTTTTCTTTTACAGATCCCCTCCTCCTAATAACCCAGTATAACTCTAGTGAGTTTGGGGCCAGGAAACAAATTTCATTATCAGTTTTGAATATTTGAGATTGATATTTGCGTATCAATGCTATTTCCATGTTTCCTCCCCCTCCAACAACAAAGCTTTCTTACTAGAGTCAAGCTCTTACAATGTCTAGCATCTGCTTTCTGCAGGATGAGTTTCCCCAAGAAGCTTTTCAGAGCTCAGGAAACTGTGCTTCTGGAAGAGTCATCCCACTGTTTTGTCAACTCTGCTCAGATACATCTGATTTTCAGTTTCCCTACCATGCAGGTGTATTCTTTCCACAATAGCCCTTTCTCAGCCAAGACAGACCGTTGGTTTGGCTAAGAAGGTGTTCCCAGTGCGGATAGCATGAAGCCTAATAGTAGCTTAAACAAATAGGATTGCATTTGTGTTTCATTACAAAACATTCAAATCTAGCAGTCTAGGGCCAGTGCAGAGGCTCAAAGAGACTATCAGGGACCCAAGCTCACTCGCTCCTTGCCCTTGCCATCCTTAGCTCATCCACCATTCTTCTTATGTCTCTCACGATCACTGTATGGCTGCTGCATCTCCCAGCCACTGATCAGCATTGTGTGCAGAGGAAGAAGAAGAAAAGGCACACCTGCAGATATATCCTTCTGTCCCTTCCCCCAGAGCTCCCTGCAGTCAGTCACTGGTGTGGGGTGGAGAGGGTGCTTTCCATTTAGTCCAAGCCGTACAAGCTAAAAACAGATTCTCCATTAGATATCACAAGGACATCTACTGTGTGGAATCCTTAGACATTCTCCTGGCCACACTGGACTGTTGTCCATTCACTTTGTGTCCCACCCTCAAAGTGGGCCACACACCTCCATGTCTCACCTGTCTTTGTGTAAAGAATATGAAGCTAACTAATTAAATGGACAATTTAGGACCTTAAGACTTTTTCTGAAGTTTTTCAGTGGCTCCTAGAAAGTCACTAAAATGTTTTAGGACAGTACTTCAACTAACTATGTACCATGCCAGGCTATTTTCTATGTCAAGAATTCATCTGATATTCCAGAATTTCTCAAAGTGTGTTTTATTGAACACCAGTCCTATCAGAGGAAACAGGTACAAAGGCACGTTAGAAATGCTGCATGTTATATCTGACTCTCAGAGCTATATACTGCACATTGGCATTTTAAATGTTCCTTAAAGGCATAATGTAAATAAGCTTGTTTAACTTTGTTTGACCTACTGTTTCCCAAATTTTCTGGATAAAAGAACCTTTTGAGGGGCCCCTGCCTGGGTGGCTCAGTTGGTTAAGTGTCTGCCTTCCGCTCAGGTCATGATTTCAGGGTCCTGGGATTGAGTCCCACATCATGCCCCACATCAGGCTCCTTGCTCCATGGGGAGTCTGCTTCTCCCTCTCTCTCTGTGCGTGCTCTCTCTTGCTCACACTGTCACATAAATAAAATATTTTTAAAAAAGAAAAAATGTTTTAGTTTTAATATGTAGCAAAGTTTTTAAAATAAAAAACAGCTTGATTTCTTTAAAAAAGAGAAAGATAATTGCACATACTTAAGGAAAGAAAATAATATAACAAAAGAAGTTAAACTTAGGAACATATAGAGATACTAAGGAGAAGAAGAATTTTTTTTTTAGGTATGCCACAACTGGGCAAGGAATAACCAGCCTATGATATCGTAAGCAACCAATGTGGACTCAAAAGAAATCAGTAGCTTAGGCATAGAGCCTAGGGGGAGAAAATAAGTGGGCGAAAATGAGAAAAAAAACTATTGGATCATAACTGCTGACAAGTTTCCACAAAGGTAAATAATTTTGAGGAATTGAATAACTGAACGGAACCCAAGTTCAAATTATATGCTTCATTAAAATGTTTGGTCAGTGAGCAGAACATTCTCAAGTACCTTAAGCCCGTGCTAATTTTATATCATGTACACAGAGTCACATGCAGAGTCACGGTGATGAAGCACCAACAAGGGCAAGAGCCAAATACGGCCGGCCTCACGATGATGCTGGACGAGCAGTGGAGGCTGTGGTCCGGAAAGCCACGGTGTGGATTTGTGGCTGCCAACAGATGGGGCACTAGAAGAGAGTGCTGCCAGCACGTTACAGTTAACCACAACATCATATTTCACTCCTAGACGGCAGTCTCTCTCACTTCAGGGTGGAGAATCAGTACCCTTTACGACGGAGTTCAGCATAAGCCAAAATGATTAACCAGAAAATATGTAACTCTAAATCCCTGCCACAGAAACAAACACGTATGGATGTCATCATTTACAGAAATGATTTCATGTAAGTTTTATATTGACGTTGAGTAGCTATTTTACATCTCATTTCCTTAGGGAAGACTAAAATTTCACTTACTCTGCTGATCAGATCTGTTCATCAGTTGCAAGAAAATACTGGTGCTATTTTGTTACTCTTAAAATAACAGAGGCTATTGTGGAAAACATGTAACCCAATGAGATGAGATTCTCTGCTGAAAAATCTTTCCGAGCGTTGGGAAGATGGGCATGGGAAACCAGGAAAGGGGAATTGCAGAACGTCTAATTATTTGATGGCTTCTGAAAGAATGAAGCCTCAAATACTATGCCAGTGTCAACTTTAGGCATTACTTCAGGGTAGCAATTTTAAAATCTTATATGTGAAAATTTAAGGAAGAAGGGATTTTTTTTAGAGGGGGCAGGGGCAGAGGGAGAGAGAGAATCTTAAGCAGGCTCCACGCCCAGCACAGAGCCCAACATGGGGCTCAATCTCACAACCCTGAGATCATGACCTGAGCCAAAACTAAGGGTCACTGCTTAACTGACTATGCCACCCAGGCGCCCTGAGTTTTTTTTTTGTTTTTTTTTTTTTTAGAAAAAGGGATTAACATAGAGTTTGGGAATAGACAGTAAAATAAGAGTTCTCTTGGAAAAATAATGATTAGCATTGCAGGTACAACAGCATTTGTTTCAGGGTAGGACTTGATCATGTTGGACCTCTAGCCCTCTGGCTGTAATTAGAACAAGACAAATTCAGCACCTAGATACGAATATGGAGGTAGGTGGAATTTGGAACTCTAATATTTATTTATTTGTACATTTATTTCGGAGGAGGACTATTATGCATGAGCCTCTCTCTCTGAAGACTTGCCTGTTGAAAACAAGTCGTGGCGTGTGTGTTTTCTTTCGACACCACAAGCTGATCGAGTGCTTGTTCAGCAGTCTATATGGCACAAACAAAACGGAATAAGCAAGTTTGTTAAAATTTGCTATGTTCGAGAGCTACGCTCCAACATATGGCCAAGCTGTGACTGAAGCTCTGAGTTCTTAAAATCATTAAATTGAGTGGGAAATTTTTTTTCTGTCAAAACGTTTTAGTTCTATGAGGATACCGTTGGAATCCCCAGGGAAAGAAACTTGCTAAGGAATTCTCACTTTTCCATAATACAGCCTCCCTTAAAACATTTTTTAAATTGTAGTAAAATATACATAACCTAAAATTCGCCATCTTAAACATGTTGAAGGGCACAGTTCAGTGGCAGTAAGCACATTCAGATGGTTGTGCAACCATCACCACCATCCATCCTCAGAAGTCTTTTCATCTTGCCCAACTGAAACCCAGCACCCATTACAGCTGGAACTCTATTTCCCCTCCCCCCAGCCCCGTCAGTCACCGTTCTGCTTCCCGTCTCTATGAATTTGACCGCTGTAGGTACTTCATATAAATGGAATCATACAGTATCTGTCTTTTTGTGTCAGGCTCATCTCACTCAGCCTCACGTCCTCAAGTTTCATCCATGTGGTAGGACGCGGCTACAATCTCCCATTTTGGTGGCTGAGCTAAAAGACTAGTCCCAGACACTGAGTCTTTTTATATCCCTATAATATTTCATATTAGTTTTCTTCAAAGGGACTTTCATAAGTTTGCCTGGGGTGTGATTTGAGTCCCCTTTATGAGAAACCCAATAGAACAGAGGAATGTTAGCGGGAGAGAGGCATGAAAAGAAGAGGCAATTTCGACCCTGGGTTACAATCATCTGCTCTGCTCTCGGAGATTCTGGAATCCACAGATTTGGGTAAGGTCTCACAATCAATATGTTTTGAGAGCCTTTTGGAAAAAATACAAAGAAGGCAGAGAATACAGATTCTTCTTTGTATTGCACTGTGCTCATGAAACCTGTGACTTCTGCCCACAGCTGCTTGCTGCGGAGAGAAAGCCCATCCATCCTTTGTGACAGTGTTTTAAAATCTGACCTTGCCCCCTCTTGAGGCAAAACACCTCAAACTTCATGTGCTTTTCTAGTCTTTTAACTTCCAGTGTGCTTTCCTTTAGATCTCTATCAGGTGGTCAATATCCATTCAAAATGAGGCTTCCCCAACTGCTGCTTGTTTAACAGCATTCCCGAAGATTCTACCCGTGGTAGGCAGAACTCTAAGACAGCAGATGGGATGGAAGATTGTCCAGGCTAGTCTAAACGAATTACACTAGCCCTTTAAAAGCAGAGAGATTTCTCCTTCTTGTGGCTGAAGGAGAAGTCGGAGAGAGTCAAGATGAGAGGGATCTCCCTTGAGGCTGGACCGCCATCGCTGAAATGGAAGGGCCACAGGGTGAGGACCTGAGAGTGAGCGGCCTCTGGGAGCTGACGGTGGTCCTCAGCAGAGAGACCGCAAGATAACCGGGGACCTCTGTCCTGCAACTGCCAACAACTTGAGAGAGCTTGGAGACAGATCTTTAAGCCTCCAGGTTCAGCAGCCAAAACCTTGATTTTAGCCTCCGGAGCCCCTAAAAAGAGGACCCAGCTAAAATGTGCCAGACTTCTGAGTTAACAGAAACTGGGCTAATAGGTGGGTGTTGTTTGAAGCCACTGAGTTTGAAGGAATTTGTGAGGCAGCGACAGATAATGAACCCACCGCCCTTTCTGTTCCAACAATCCTTCTCTACTTGCACTTCCTCAACAGAGCTTGCTGTCAGGCTTGCATACTTTCGTTCATGAATTTCCTTGCCTAGGATATCCTTTCTTACCTGGACAAACTTTACTCTTTATGTGCAAGATACATCTCAGGCATTACTGCCACCAGAAAATGCCACTGTGTTCCCTAGGTAGACCTGCCGTGTATTAGTCCCTTTTGGCTGTGGCTATTGAAAAACCCTTGAGAACCCCCACTGGAAGGATTTTCAATTAGCAATTTTAAGATTTCATGGAAAAAAATAAGATGATGAAGGCTGAAATTATGAGAATAAATGTACAAAAGTACTTATAGATGTTTTATATTCCTTAAAATAAAACAAGTAGTTTACCAACTGAAGATAGTTAACAATGATATTCTACACATAATACTGGCAACGGTTAATGATTGGCAGTTTGGTTTCTGCATTTACCACCCTTTGCTAAACAGAAACTTTTAAGGACTTCCTTCCTCTGCAGTTTTAGTAAGATACTTGTAAATTTCTCTCATCTTTGTTGGAGTGGGGGTGCGTGTGTGTGTGCGTGCGCAGGCATGTGTGTGTGGGGTCTCACTTTAGTAGTCCATGATTTTTTATAACTTTTAACTCTGAGGTTTTGACTTTTCCTCATGCCTCCTATTCCTCGGAGTGTGTCACTTGGGTTTCCGGCACCCAGAACGGTAGGAGCAGAGTAGGTGTTTCTCAAACCACTCCCCAGCACCAAGAGGTTACATAACCTTCCTGATCACTTCATACCAAACCACAGATCCTCTTATGCTCCCTCCCCACCACCAACTGAGCTCTGCCTTTCCCTTTACTGTAGTACTAAAACCTAAGTGATGAACGCCATCGGTTTCATTTCTCTGGCCCCCAGGATTGCAAAAATTCTATTTCTGCACTCCTCTCCACTTCCTTTTTGTATCCAAATCCTAAATGCATTTTTCTAGTTACAGTATATCCTTTTCCCTGACAAGCACTGTATCCTCTTATCTTTGATAATCCTCCGATTCGCAAGCACATCATAGCATGTAATAAACCCCTACCATGACACAGGCCCCCAAGGCTACAAAAGGATAATACGTAATTTTATGTTTTCAAGAAGTTCATTTGCAGATACAAACAATCCAATTCAGCAGATAAAGCAGTTTCCAGAAATTAAAGCAAAAAATGGTAGTCAATGTAAATGACATCAATGGGAGACAACAGGTATCCCAATAGGCACACAAAGGATGGAGAAAAATGTAGGTATGGAAAATATTTCAAGATTCAAGTAGACATCAGAGAAGTCTGTTAGGAAGTGGCAAGATAGCAAGATGCCCAGAGGTTCAGATGCAGGATTTGAATCTCCTGTAAGAAACTAATAAAAGCAAATCGGGGTCTTAGTTCTTTGGGGATTGGAGTGCTGGGAAAAGAAAGGCAAGACTCCCAAGTGGAAAATCAGATATGTGACCCAATTACTAGAAGTAGGCCGCAAGGCAGGGGTTGGGTCTTGAATACAGTTTTAAAAACTGGAGCAAACCCCAAATTCCATGTCATTCTGCAAATCTGCTTGCAGAAGCATGCAAATATATACTTGCAAGGCTGTTTGTTGCAGCCATTGGTAATAGTGAAAAACTTAGAAACAACTAAATGGGGTCTCCTGGGTGGCTTAGTCAGTGGGCATCCAACTCTTGATTTTGGCTCAGGCCATGATCTCGGGGTCCTGAGATTGAGCCCTGCATCAGGCTCTGTGCTCCGTGGGGAGTCTGCTTGAGATTCTCNCCCAGTCCCCCCCCCCCCCCCCCCCCAAAAAAAAAAAAAAAAACTTAAAAAAAAAAAAAAAAAAGAAACAACTGAATGCTCACTAGTAGGGTCCTGGTTATCTAAATGACGGTATATCCAACCAAGAGAATATTTTGCAGCTCTTAAAATCAATGAGGTAGCTAGCTCATATGAGCTGATATGGAAAGATTTCCAAATGTATTATTAATTGAAAACATTGAAATGCAGGACAATATGAACAGTTTGATATTACCAGTATAAATAAAAGGATATATCTTAACCACACACACACACAGAGGCACACACACTCACACCTGTGTATGTATATTAGTGTACTTTAGGGGGTAAAAAAAAAAAAAAGAACATTTGAGGTATTCAAACTGAGGAGATTTAATACAGGGGGTGTTAGAAATTGTTGCACAGCCTAATGGGGAAGGTGTGTTTACCCAAAGGTGGGCAACTGTAGGAAACCACTAACACCTGATGGAACAAAAGAAAAAGTTGTTTAACCAAGAGTCCATAGTTGCTGTGGTATTAAGGCTGCTAGAGGATCTGTCTAGGATAAATCCTAAATACTGCGCATTCCAACCATAGTATTTCTTTCACGTGCTTCCTTTGGGTTCCCGCTAGGCTGAGGGGTGGTCTTAAAATGGCAGTCTGGCGGTATTCTTATTATACATTTAGTGGAGTTAGTAAATTGTGTCAAGGGGAGGGATCTTTGGTTGGTTGGTTGGTTGGTTTTTAGATACACTCTTTTTGTTTGGTAAATGTTGAATGACAGTAAGAAAGACCTAACTTTCGCTTAACTGGTTAGGGCAGTGGGGGTGAAGAGAATGGAGGAAGAGCCTGATATATTATTAAAGATAAGATAATTTACAATGATAATCTACCAATGGTTTTATTTTAACCTATCAGAAAAGAAGATCTATTTACAACTGCATGAGGAATATGTTGGGTTTTTTTAGATTTCCAAATAGACCTGTGTAGTATATCTTTAAAAGACAAGTATGTTACATCTTTGTAATAGTTGAATCTATTTCAACTCTGTATCTAATGCTCCTTGGGCACTGCTTCAGTTCTCCTGGCCTCACCTATCTCTTATTCTAGCTGTAGGGTGTTGCATGACCAGTTCTGGGCATGCTCCATTTTCCTGCAAACACAGCCAGACAGGCACAGACTCTCCACCCTAGGCTTCGCTGCTGATGCTGAGGCAGGACATGGTGGGAACCCACAGCATGCAACAGCCTACAAAGGCAGGGGCAAACCTTTGATGTCCTGTAGCCTATTGATAAATGATTTTCCTGCTTTTTCCCCTGGCTGGGCAGCCCTGAGTTTCACAAGGCAAATCACCAGTAAGGGAGCAAGTGAGCTGCCAGGAACGCATCTTTGCATTGGCTCTCCCCACTTCCCTGCTTTGCTCTCCTGTCCTTCACTCCTGCTTTCTAAATCACACTCCTCCGTAACCTGCTTGCACATTAAGTACTTGCTTGAGGCTTTGCTTTATAGGGAACCCAGGCTAAGAGAGCCTCCAGTATGCAGTACTGTGGTTCTGATGACGGTCCAAATTCAGTGACTGCTGGGAGAAAAATGCATGGAGGATACTGTTAGAGCCAAATGAACAAGGCCACGACTTGAGTCGGAGGACTTTGTTATGATTTCCGTGGAATACAGCAAAATGGACAAATCCACAAATAGGAGGAACAACTGAAACCAGAGATTCAAGTGCTCTCGGGGCGCTCTCTGCATATCTCATCTGCTTTGTTTCTGTCTCTGTCTCTCTCAGACAGCTTCATGGGCTTCTCTGGTTCATCTGGGAAGAACATGCCCAGTGCTGAGGTTGGTGGCTGGAGGGGTGGAGGGTGGGGGGGCACTCTCACTCCTTTTCCTGCTTCCCTGGGGAGGCGCTGCTATTAAGGAACACTCCCTGCCTTTCCCTGCAGCCTGACTCCCCAGTGTCTCCCCAGCAAATGTGGGATTTATGTGATTTTGACTTTGGGGAAAGGGATTGACTCTGTGTGGCTCAGCTGCATCTTTCCTCCTTTCTTTTTGTGATCAGTCAGCCTGTAGAGAGCACACATTTTCCGCTCCTCTAAGCAGTAAGTTTTAAAGGATTAGACACCCATGGAGGGAGCCAGCTCGCAAGCAGCTGTGCCTGTGACTGGGTGGGTAATTCTCTTTAATTTAGGGGCGGAACACAAGCAGGCCTGTGTATTACATGCTCTGCTAAGATCTCCAGGCTGGCTTTGATCAGTAATAAATACGATATCTTGATCTCCAAGAGTCTGAGTCTGCATCTATTTCCCAAGTGGTTCTGAGCTTGGGCGGATATGTTTTATATACCGCTTCTCTTGAAACCCCACAGCCACCAGCATCCCTCAGGCTTTCATGTTTTATAGAATTTATACTCAAAGAGAGATGGTTTCAGAAGGTCAAGTCAAATCGTGACACAGCATCTCCATCCCACCACAGCTGCACCGTCATTGTGGACATGGCCATGTAGACTCCATTGAGTGTCCCCAGGGTTCTGGGCAGGACTGGCTAGCAGGGACAGGGTATACAGGTGTGCATGGAATTCATAGATGACATGACTGCTCCATCATCTGAAAGCTGCATCGCCCAGTGTGTGAGGGCAACAGCTTAACCTATCGGAGTCAGCACTGAACCTGATGCTGGATCCTGAATAGCTTAACCCATCGGCCTAAGAAGATGACCTGTGGCTATTAATGCAGTTACGTTGTGTAGGGTAAAAATCGTAATATGGCTGATGCAATGGCAGCTGGAAAGATGGCATGGGAGATGAGCTAGTTCTCAAAAGCAGAAGCGCTTTGAGGTCCTAGATTTAGAGATGTCTGCTCCTTCCTCAATCAGTTATCCCAAAGTTTTGTCTCTGTGCTGTCTCCCCACCATATCTTCATGTTGCCCTTCTTTGCTCAGGACATCTTCATAGAAAGAACAGAGGCTGATGTGAATTACAAAAGCTTACTCTGCTTCCATACAACAAACATCTGCTTTTACCCATCCCTTACCTTCTCCCCTCCTGTCTCCACGGGAAAGGTGTCTTCCTCCAGGTCATGCCATCGGATGGTGGGGGGTGGGGGTGACAGTGTAATGTTGGGCTTGGGAATCAAATGCCCTCGACGTCAATCTTGGCTCCACCATTTCCTAGCCTGATGACATCATCCTTCTGTGCCCCTCACACCTTATCTGTCAAACTCAGCCAAAAATAGTAGTAACAACTCAGACCGTGGATTTGAAGCTTAAGTGAAAGAATGGACACAGAGCACCTTCTCCTTGGCCTGGTGTGAAATAGGAAGAGTAGCGTCTCACCACGTTATGACCACCACCAACTTCCCTGTCACTAATTCAAAGGTTACTTTTCACCTTTATCTTCCTTGACCTGCCTGAGGTATCTGACATTGTAGACCTCTTTCTCTTTAACTGTCTCTTTTCTGTTGATGTCCACTTTACCACTTTCTCTTGGCTGTTATTCTGTACCTCTAACTGTAGGCCCTCAGTATCCATCATGGAGTTCTCTCTCTGTGCCTGCCATTTAAACATCAAGGGTCTGCCCGTGACCCTCTCCTCTTCTTTCGTTATCTCACATACTATCCCTTCATGCTCTTACTTACACCTAAACTCTTGAGTAACTCCTGAGGGTGAGTTTATGTACATCTGTATTTCTAGCCCTCACCTCTCCCCTGAGCTCAGAGATATTTAATATACGGCCAGATGTACCGAGAGCTTAAATAGACTCAAGAGTGCTTTTATAAATGCAATAAGGGCAAGCATCTAATGGACTCATATTTTTAAACATCCAGCTACCTGCCTCTATGTTCTGCAGACACTGTAGACATTTCATGTACAAAGCAAATGTATTGTGTTCCTCACCATGCAAGTGGGTTCTCTGTCCCTCCCCCTGTACCACCTACTTTGTCACCCTAACCAGAAACTTCTTTTGCCCTTTTACTTCTATTAAAACACTATTTGTCCTTAACAAGTCTTGTCAGTCTACTGCCTAAAACTCATTGGATTTATCTCTTTCTTTTTTTCCCTTTTTTTAAGATTTATATATTTATTTATTTGACAGAGATAGAAAGAGCACAAGCAGGGGGAGTGGCAGGGAGAAGAAGAAGCAGGCTCCCCGATGAGCAGAGACCCCAACGTGGGCTCCATCCCAGGACCCTGGGATCATGCCCTGAGCCAAAGGCAGGCACTTCCCCGACTGAGCCACCCAGGCGCCCCTTGGATTTATCTCTTTCTATTCCTTCACAGCCAACCTATACTTTGGCACTTCTCCACGTGCGCTATCTCCCTCTTTTGTTCAAGCTCCTCTCTGTATTAGAATGCCCTTTTCTCCTTTGCTTGCTCCTACTCTTTCTTTGAGATTTAGCTGAGACCTCGTTTCCACCAGGAAGCCTCCCATTCCTCCCCCAAGATAGAATTAGGAGCCCCCCCCCATGCTCTCTGTGGCAGAGAGTCTGTGGCGCACTGTGCCCCATCCACTTGGCCTCCCTGGGGACGGCTCCGTGGGCTGTGCCCGCTCAGCTCACTCCTCTCCGAAGCGTCTCTGCACTTCGCTGCCTTGGGGCTTTCTCGGAATCCACAGGAAACCGCTCAGCCTGGTTGCAGGAACAACAGGGAAGTGTGGCAGAAGCTAATAAGTGCTGAGTCAGCTCCCAATTAACAGGGGGCGGGAACCAGTGGATCCTCCAAGGGGTGATCTGAGGTCCTTTCTTTTTTCTTTTTTTTTTTTTATAATTTTTTTTATTATATTATGTTAGTCACCATAGAGTACATCCCCGGATTCCGATGCAAAGTCCTTCAAGGGATTTCCAGCGGGACTGCAGCCCTAATTACAATAGCTCACGGCTGCTCTTTGTAAGCTTTTCTCCTTCTCGCTCACTTTCCACACTTCCTCAGCCCTGCTCCCTGGTGAGACCACCAAATAAATGACCTGTTCCGAACATTCCTCTTAGGCTCTGGTTTCGGAGGGTGGGAGTACCCAACTTCAGACGTGCTCTCAGTATCCAGTCTGCAGCCATCACATTTACTATACTGAATTATCATTGCTGCTTTACCTTAATCATCTTTGCATCTCTAATGCCAGTGCCCTGACATAGGGCCTGGATTAAAACAGACATTATGTAAAATCTGTAAAAGCAGATGGGGTGGAGGTGGAAGAGAGAGGGGAGAGAGAGAGACAGAGGAGAAAGAAATATGGAAGAAAGCGAGGAAGACAGACCTTTGGCCACCATTGCTTTCCTTAGTCGTGGCTTTTCCTACTGTTACACACTTCATTTTGTGAAAGTACAAAATTGGAAGAGCACATTGCAAATGTAGAATATGATTGAAAAATCACTGCAAAGTAAGACACAGACCCAGGGTGGGCGCTTTGCTTGTTTTTTTCCATTTATGTTGAGGTGACGACGAGCCTAAGCCCCTCCTTGGGACTGTGCTACACTGACTCCGACTTGCTCTGAGCTAAACAGAATGGTTCTTAGGGGGCTGCAATTAGAATAAAATACCTGTGAGACAGTGACGATGACAGAAGCCACAGAGATGCCACCACCGAACGGTTTTCAACTTCCTCTCAGGACATTTGTGTGCAAGATGGAGGATGGGTGACAGGAGCCAACGTTGGCTAGGTTCAGGGGGTATTAAAAAACCCCCAATGAATCCTTTACTGGCATTTCGCAGATGATTTCCTTGAAACTACTTTAAAGAGAACAAGCTTCACTAGTGAATAATGTGATAACATAGCACATAATTATTTATGAAGTTCTCACAGTGGCACCTAGACACTTAGAGACATTGATGCATGGCCTGGATGCATCCAGAACCTTATTAGACTCAGGGTGCATTTACAATGTAATAAAGGCCGGTGTTTAATGGATTCACACTTTAAAAAAAAAAAAACTCACTGCCAAGGCACTTGTAAATATTCGGTAGTTTCATACTACCCAAATACCAATCTCAGGAGAAATAATAGTAATAGAGCATAAGTAAGTGGGCTTTAAGTTCTTGGTCTGCAGGGCATTAGTGCTAGGAAACAAAATGGTAATTTAGGAGAAGTCAGAATTAGTCATAGCACATGCTTATATTTCTCTCTTGATTTGTTTCCTTTTGCCTTTTAATTTTTAATAATTTGTAACTTAATTTTCCTTTCTTCCGTTTTAATGTTTTTCATTCCACTATTCTTTCTCCAGAAGTTCTTTAGTTTCTATTCAGAAAATCTAGATAGCCAAGGGCTCTTTGGCACAAATCATCTCCTTTTCAACAATGTATGGGGTTAACAGATACCCCTTTTCTAGCCAATTTCACTGAAGCAGGTGTAGAGAAGGATTTTCGCACCAAACTAATGTTTTAAAAATTTAAAATACATCTGTATTTGGATCTGTGATCTATAAACAGCAGGAAACCTGCAAGGCTCTAAAACCTGCCATTTCCCCCCCATTATCTCTCTTTTACAAAGCTTTCTGTGGCCCATCTTGGGAAGCACTCTCAGTTCCTCCTTTTCAGGCAAGTTTATCTTCACATTCTAGGCAGCCTTTGGATTTTTCTGACCTTACCCACAGATGTTACCTCAGAAATGATGCATACCACTCAGCTCAATTTGCATCATTACACAAAAGGGACTCTCCTTGGAAACCTTTTATGTGCTTCTAAAACATAATAGCATTTCAAAAGAATGTGTTCTTTTTAAGATAATAACTGCTGTTAACTCCCCCACTAGATCTTGCTGAAGGATTTGACAATTAACCCAGGTTACCGCTGGCTTGAAATGATTTGACAGTGATTTAACTCTTTGGGGAAATGGTTCTCTTTCACTTACTACTAAGCATTTTTTTTTTTTTTTTTGCTTCGCTTTGCTTTTCAATGTATTTTAGTGCATTTAAATTTCATCTCTGTTCTTCTATGCTTATCCTTTGGAGTACAAATCCATTTTGAGTTGTGTGTGTTTGTGGTTCTTAAAGCCATACAGAATTGTTGTGTTATGGGCTGAATTGTGTGACAGTTCCCCTGCCCCACCCCCACCCCCTACTGCCCCAGCCAATCCATATGTCTAAGCTGTAACCTCCAGTACCTCAGAATGTGACTATATTTAGAAGTAGGGTGTTTGAAGGGGTGATTAAGGTTATATGAGGTCATACAGGTGGGCCCTAATCCAATCTGACTGGTTCCTGTACAAGAAGAGGAAATGTGGACACACACCGAGACATGAGGAATGCACACACCCAGAGAAAAGACCATGTGAGGACACAGCAGGAAGGCAGCCATCTCTCTGCAAGCCCAGGGGAGAGGCCTCAGAGGAAACCAAACCTGCCAATACTTGGATCATGGACTTCCAACCTCCACAACTGTGAGAAAATGCATTTCTATTGTTTAAGCTGCCCAGGCTATGGATTTCTGTTATGGCGGCCCGAGAGGATGGACGCACATGGATTCCAAGCGGTCGTTGTAGCCTTGGCTTGAAGCTCTTCAGTGTCAAGGAATGTATCACTCCTCACTACCTATTCTATTTAGGGCAACCCTTGGGGAAAGTATTTCCTCCTCTTCTGAGTAACTATGATTTCCTGCAATAATTCTACTGCCTGAAACAACATCATGATGCACAAAGGGCTATCCCCGAATCTCCACAGAAGCCCAGTGCTTTCAAAATACAATTATAATAAGCTGGTTAAAAATGGCCTTATGTCTTTGAGTTGTCAGGGAGTGCCTCTGAACTCCTCTAGCTATCTACACAGACTTAGTTGGTGAACCCAGACTCCTCTGTCCCCACTGCATCCTTTAAGGCTGTCTGGTCCCTTCCTAGCTCTCTCATTCATGCTGCCTTGACCACTATCTTGCTGGTCTTCCTGACTGTAGCTTTCAGGCATGACAGCAAGAAGTTATTTTATGAACATTAGAGGGGTAAAAGACTCTGTGGGCTAGTCACCCACTCGCTACCCCCTTGACCATTTTTATTTGGTGAGATTAAATTATGATGAATAATGAAGCCTGCCGTAAAGAGAAATAAGACACCTGGAGACAGTTTAGGAACACCAGATGGGAAAGACAAATGCTTTGCCTTGCCCAGAATTTGCATGTTCCACTACCCTCTAAAAGACTGTTTCTGCCCTGCCACTGATGGTCTACTCGGATCATCGCAGCCTGATTACGATTTTGAACTCTGAACTGTATTCGCACAGCCATGTCTCCCCATCTCACTCACGGTAAAACCCGAGTCCGTGCAATGGCGCCCTCCTGCCCGGCTCCCCGTGAGCCCTGTGGCCAGTGTATCCTCCTGCTCTCCTCAGATGCCTCAGGCTAGCGCATCACGGACTTTGCTGTTGTTACTCCCTCAGCTTGGAATTCATTTCTCCCAGGTATCTGTCTGAATTTTGCTCAGATGACACTTTTGGTTTTTTCACCCTCTCCAGTCCCACCAGTAAGAAGAATATTGATGATAATAACAATAGTAATAGTAATAAAAACACAGTATTTCCTGCCATTGTTTAAAGTTTTACAAATTGTATCTGCACTCAGCACTCTTGGAAAGAGGCACGATGTAGACTGTGTAAGTGCAGGACGCCTGGGTGGCTCAGTCGTGAGCATCCAACTCATGATTTCAGCTCAGGTCAGGATCTCAGAGATCAAGCAACACCTTAGCCTCTCTGCTTAGTGGGGAATCTGCCTGAGATTCTTTCTCCCTCTCCCTCTGCCTCTCTCCCCCTCCCCCACTCTCTCCCCCTCTCTCTCTCTCAAATAAATAAATAAAATCTTTTAAACTATCCAAGTGCAGTAGTAACGGACACATATTCTCCACTCTCTCACATATACCACCCTGGGGAACTCACATGCTGAAAACTATTTCAAGGATACAGATCAATTTAAGGGGCACTTACTTGCAAAACTGGTTCCAATCAGATATTTTTTTTTAAAGCTACATTTGGTGGACGCCTAGGTGGCTCAGTTGGTTAAGCATCTGCCTTCAGGTCAGGTCATGATCCCAGGGTCCTGGGATCGAGTACCGCATCAGGCTCCCTGCTCAGCAGGTTGCCTGCCTTTCCCTCTGCCTGCTGCTCCCCCGCTTGTGCTCTCTCTCTCTCTCTCTCTGATAAATAAATAAAATCCTTAAACATTTTTTCTGAAAAGTTACATTTGGTGAAAATACTCTGTGTGATACCATAATGATGGATATGTGTTATTATACAGTTGTCCAAACCCAGCAAGAGTGGATCCTAGGCAAACTATGAATTTTGGGTGATGATGATGTGTCCTTGTAGGGTCGTCAGTTGTACCCAGTGTAACCACCCATGGGGGAGGTTGATCATGCGGGAGACTATGCATATGTGGGGCAGTGGGTGTAGGGGAAATCTCTCCACCTTCCCCTCAAGTTTTTTCCCCCTTAAACTCTAAAAAATTCTTTAAGAAAGAATGACATTTGCAGGCTTTTGCATGGATCAATATAAAGGAATGCATGAACTGATCACACCTGGATTGCTCAAGTATTCTTTTCCTTTCTGCCTAGATTTAGGTCAAATATGTAATTCTTAGTTCACTCTCTTCTCACAGACTGGGTCTCAGGGAACATCTGGAACAGTCCTAATGGGGGTTGTTCTCAGCGGATGCTGCACCTACCACCAGCCTTGGGGGCCTCAAAGATTCATCTGAACCTGGCATGGTTACCTCAAAGGAACATATGACCTGTCTCCTGTGTGTTTCTGTGGGCGTTGGAATGGAGTGTGTATCATGCTTTACGGCAAGTATGTCTTTACCTGTCTGCTTGACTTCATATACTCTGAGCATTTTAAGGTTGGGGTCTTTAAGATTTATGATAAAATCAATACATGCTCAGAAACTCAAATAGTGCAGAATTGAAAAGTTCCTAATGTCCCCATCCCTTCATGTCTACTCCCGGAGTTGTGCCCTGTTAAATTTCTGAAATACCTTCCTGAATTTATAAACAAGCCGATATTTATACATAGCAGGCTTGATTATTTTCAGGACACCACATTTAGGAGTGCAAAAGTATAACTTAAAAAAAATCTTCAACAACAACAACAAAAAACAACATCTTAATCTTTATTTTGAGTCCCAGTTCTGTCAAGAGGCAGAAAATATCTGTCAATGCAAGGGAAATGCAGGCATTTCAAGGTTTTCTCAGTCAAGTGAGGAACTTCCTCTCCTTCTGTCTGCCCTGGATTGTTGTGCTAGATTCCAGGGGGATGGAACAGAGGCTTTGCAGAGGAGATGGCCAGCCATCCGTCAGTTCTGAACACGCAGGCATCTATCATGGCGCCCACCACCACTCCTGGCCCTGGGCTGCTGCTGCCTGTTAGTCTTCCATACTGGCATCTGGCACAAGCCAGGTAGCTGAAGCTGCGTCTGCTGATGGGGTTGTCTCTTGCTGGCCCAGATGTCTCAACTGGCTGTTGATTCTTTTTTTTTTTTTTTAATTTTTTTTAAAGATTTTATTTATTTATTTATTTATTTATTTATTTATTTATTTATTTATTTGACAGAGAGAGAGGCAGCCAGCGAGAGAAGGAACACAAGCAGGGGGAGTGGGAGAGGAAGAAGCAGGCTCCCAGTGGAGGAGCCTGATGTGGGACTTGATCCCAGGACCCTGGGATCATGCCCTGGGCCGAAGGCAGACGCTTAACGACTGAGCCACCCAGGTGCTCCTGGCTGTTGATTCTTTACGGGAAACCAGAGGCTGCTCACTGGGTCCAGCCAGTGAGTGAAGTGGTCCCAGGCCCATCTGCCTGGCACACCTTATACCTGTCTCTCCTCTATCCTGTGCTGTGACAGCAAAGAAAATTCTGTGGGAGCCCTAGACAGGAAACTGGACCCCCCATGCTCTGGGCTCAACCCAAGGTGGGCAACATGCTGACTGACCCTCATCGCTGGATGGTTCCCACCAGCTCTCCTCTCTGCTTCTCCTTTCTCTCTTGGAATATTTTATTCAGTCTCAAGCAGGAAAACTGGCTCTTATATCAACATTCATTTTTTCAAAGCTATTGTTTAAGCTATTGTCTCTGCCAAGAGTTTCAGAAGGTCTATTTTGAAACTGAAAAGCTGAGAATTGATTCTTTTGTTCTCTGTTCCATGTGGCCTTGCTCCCCTGAGGCCCAGGCTGCCCGGTGCTGCCTGTCATGGGTGGAGGGTAATGGCCCTGGTGGTGATGGTGGGACAGGAGATGAATCATAAATACTTTAAAGGATTATCCTACCACATCTGTAGATATCCTTTTTTTGCCCACAAGTGCAATCCCTCCATTCTCACTGTTCTATAACTTGTTTTTTCCAGTCAGTGAAATTTTAGGGATATTTTTCCAGATCAGGATATGTATGCTTACCTCATACCTTTTCACATTTGCATAATATGTCATTGTGTCCATATATGCTATTGTTTATTTAATTAGTCCACTGTTGATATATTTAAGTAGTTCCAAGTTTCAGCTTTTCAAATAAAGCAACAGTGAGAATACTTATAAGAACATATTTGATTATTTATATGAGATACCCATAGTATACTTTGCTAGAAATAGAATTGCTATATCACAGAGCATATCCATTTTACAGTTTGGTTCTTATCGCCACACTGTCTCTAAAAATGTGTGCCAATGTACACTCCCACCAAAAGCATTTAAGAACATCAATTACCTACAACATTCATCAGCACTAGGCATTTGTCAAGCTAGAAATTGGTTTCTTTCGGGGTTTTTTTTCTTTCTTTTTTTTTTTTTTTAAAGATTTTATTTATTTATTTGACAGAGATAGAGACAGCCAGCGAGAGAGGGAACACAAGCAGAGGGAGTGGGAGAGGAAGAAGCAGGCTCATAGCGGAGGACTGATGTGGGGCTCGATCCCATAACGCCGGGATCACGCCCTGAGCCCAAGGCAGACGCTTAACCGCTGTGCCACCCAGGCGCCCCTGGTTTCTTTTTGGATTCTTTTTTTGTATAATTGCTCATTAATTTCCTGAGACTATCTAATTTCTATTAAACATTCTTTTTTCTTACTGATTTGTACAAGATCTTTATATGTGAGAGAAATGAAGCCTATTTTGAATAGTTTTCTTGATTTGCTTTGTTTTTAACTCTGCTTATGTCTTTTTTTTTTCTGTAAATACATTAATGTTTGTTAGAGTAAAATCTACAAAATCTCTCAAATCTCTACTTTTCTACCTTTCATGACATCAAGGAATAGCTTACTCCACTCTAAAAATAAATGAATATTACTTTATATGCCCTTATATTCCTTTTTTCTTTCTCTATTTTAGACTTTATTGCAATTTATTCAGGCGTAAGGTGTAAGGTGGGGATATGATGTGATCTTTTTTCAAATGTTTCAGTACCATTTATTGAATATCACATACCGTCTCCTGTGTACTTTTCACGAAGTAGTGCTAAATTTAGTTATACAATCTAGTCTTAATAATTGTGTGTCATCTAAAATAATCAGGGTTTGGGGGGCTTCTCTTCTTCCTCTTTCCCAATATTTCTAATTATAAATCTTCCAGAGAGTAGGCAGAAGTAATATTTGCTTTCATGTGTGTCTGGCAAGGACAGGAGACCAAAGCAAATGGCACCACTTCCCTCACCTTCCTCCCAAAGGACCAGAGCACCTGCGAATGGATACAAACGGATGTTCCCCAGAGAGGGAGTTCCTGCTCTTAAGGGCTCACAATTTCTGTTAGTTAGCAGTGTCAGGCTTGTTGCTAAAGGTGTTCCTCGTAACTTAGCAGGCTTTTCTGTTGGGCGGTTGCGAGACTTTCATGGTGTCATAATGCTGAGCAAGTTATAGCCAAAATGCTTGCTCTGAAAATGCAGAAAATCCATCCCTTTGGAAGATTGGAATCCTGAGCTTAACGCATCTTCCTTCCTCCTTGGCTGACACTTTCTGAGCAGAGTAAGCAGGTGGTGATGCCTTCTCACCTTTCTCTAGAGTGGGAGCGAACCTCGAGCTCAGCTCCAAATTCCTGTACAATGACCGTGAAAACCATGAAATTAGCATGAATGTAAATGTTACATGGAATGTATGAAGATAAGTGCTACAGAAAAAAGCAAAGCAGAATAAGGTATGTGGGAGATCCCACATGCCCGGGGAGGGAGGAGCAGGTTGCAATTCTAAATAGGGCAGTCAGAGTAGGCTTCTTTGAAAAGTGACATTTGAGCAAAGGTTTATAAGAGGCAAGGTTGTGAGTCATAAGGGCTTTTGAGAAAAGAACATTCCAGATAGAGGGAGCAGCCCTCGTGAAGGTCCTCAGGTGGGACATGCCTGCGCATTGAAGGTATAGCAACGGTCAGCCGCATGAGTGAGGGGAAAGCACAAGGAGACAAAGCCAGAGCGGTAAGGAGTGGGGGTGGGCACAGATCATGTGGACCTTGAAGGCCTACTGTCAAATTCTGGAGCCATCACACCTCATTTTTATTATTATTTTTTCGTAGTCCAAAAGACTATTAAAAACCCATCCATCTAGCACTAAAATAATTCAAGTAATGTATGAAGAGTCAATTAAATTGGGAATTCATGTTTTCCAATACAGAATAAGATAGGTATTTATAGGGAAAAAATCCAATGTTATGCTATAAAATAACAAAGTATACTATTGAGTAAGCTAAACATGTTCAGATAAATGAGTGTGTTATATCCTAATCTCACTAAATTAAACCTATTTAAATGAAAGCTACTGTTCAAAACTAAAAATACTATTAGGGGTGGAGGAGAAAAAGAAATGGGCAAGATAGACCCATGCATGTTGTAGATGGCTCTTTCTTAACTTCTTTCTCACCCAACAAACAAATAAGTAAATTAAAACAGAAAGAAGGAAATGACAAGAAAAAAAAATATCTGATGACATTTTGTCACTTCCTTGGGAACATTTATTTGCTTATTTTTTGAAGAGGGACCATTGTCTTGGACCAGAGCTCAGAACCAGGAATCAGGCTTGTGTAAGTGCTGCTGGATCTTTGATTTGCACTCACTTGGTAGATGTAAGTGCATGACTTCCCTTCCAGACTCGGGTTTCCTCTTCAGCAAAGTAAAATAACTAACTAACTAACTAACTAACTAACTAAATAGATAAATAAATAAATAACTCTCTGGCACAAAGCACTTAAGCATTGATAGCCTAAAATTTTTTGGGTGAAAGATTTGAAAAAATTAAGAAAAAAGTTTGTTTCTATCATGTTATACATCTTTTTGGTGATCAATGCTGATTTAATTTATTCAGCAAAGAGTTACCAAGCGGTAAGTTAGGTGGAAGTCGAAGCTGTGGCGAAGAGCCTGAGAGTGGTTGGACAGGTAAGGGAACAGAAAAGTATCAGAGAAACAAAGCAAGGGGGGAGTTTCAGAGGGAGCAGATGGCCAGCTGCTATTGCAAAGAGATCAAGTATGTTAATGCTAGAAACTTCTGCTGGATTGGCATTTAAGAGTTCATTGGTGAAAGAGTTCATTTATTAAGAATGGTTCTGTTGAGCATTGCGTTTATAACACTCTGACCTGCATTTTATCGTTGTACTAGGTTTGTCTGTTGAAAGACCTGGAGTGGTAGCTGTGTTCCTGACTTGGCCCTCATGAATACGCAGGGCACGTCCGTTAGGTCCCGGCTGAAGTTTGAATTCACTGGGTAGGTGGGGATCGGTGGTACTTCCTATCCCTCCTCACCTCTACGTGCATCACTGGCTTGTATGGAAGCCAGGAGATTCCTGGGGAGAAAGGAAATCTTGCTGAATTGTAGACACAGGTGTCGACACGTGGAGAATTGACGTGTGAGTGAGTCATGAGGTTAGGGGCTGTGATGAGAGGTAGTAAGTGACTAGAAGCACATGGACCCTGGGGCAGAGAGCCCACCATAAAAGACGTCAGGTGCTATGAGGTAGAGAGTTTGAGAGTCAAAAGAGAGTAGTGGCCACAACATGAATGGGTCTCAACCAGGACAGAGAGTTTGTGCCCTGAAGGAAAAAAGCTGTCTGTAAACCAAAAGAGCGACCTTAAACTGTAATACCTCTACCCCCAGATAATGTACTGTCGGATCCCTTATCAGACCTCACTCAGGTGGAAGAGAGCTGCCATCCACTCAAATATGCCAGTTTCTCCTAACACCAGGAGCTTTGAGAAGATCTGCACCTTGGAAGGGCAAGGGCAATGTCATCAGCAGAGCTTGACAATAAGCAAAGGTGACAACAACTTGGACTGATCCCACCTGCCTAGAAGTACCTTCTGGGGAACCCTCCAAAACTTTGGGAGAGCCAAGCAAAATTTTATAAGAAGCCAGAATCAATGTAATTTAGGTTACAAAGGGAAAACAATATAATCGACTATGTCTCAAACTTGTAGGGAGGGAAAGATTTTTGAGACCCGAAATGATGGAAGAATTCTCTATTTTATATCATGGAAGCTTTATATCTGGAATTTTCACCTAGATTTAAAAATTAGTGTACAAATTGCAGATGATAGTCTCCAATCACTTTTCACAATAGTTATTGTAGATCTTTCGTTGTTTTATATGATTAAATTTGGTTTCTTTCTCATGTGGCCGAGTTATGCCCATGGTTGAATAATTTTGGTAATACAAAAAACCAACTCTTGCTTCAGTTTATCAACAAAATTGCTTTCTGAATTTCCCAGTATGTTTTGTCTTTTTTTTAAATAAAAATCAAGTTTTCCCTCCTCACCTCTCTTTTGTTTCTCTGTGTTTTCCCAAATTCTTTTGGTATAAGAAAAGAAGGAATTTAACATTTATTGAGCTCCCTATGTATGAAGTTTTAGTATAGATCAAGATTATGTTTATCTTTTGGTAGTATTTTCAAACTTTAAATTTGGTTCAGAAACAATTTTCATTGTTCTCTTTTTGTGTCTTAGATTTTGTAACAATAATACTTTACTTAAGATACTTAATTACTGTTGCTGTAAGAGTCACCTAAATCACCCAAGCTTATTGTCCCTTCCTATAGGCCCAGTCCTTTGTAGTTTATTTTGTAGATGCAGATTGCGTTAAAATAGTCCTTCAGGCTCTACATTTGCAAAAGATTTCTCCTGCCTTAAAGAAAAACAAACAACAACCAAAAGCCCAAACAAATCAACTAATATATAAAAAAAAATAGCATGATGGCATCATGATGGGTTTGTAATGAGAATCAAGTGTTTTTAAGAGATCTATGGTAATTTTATTCTTAGGACTTGCTTATGTTTTATTATATAAGTTTAAACATCTTTTGCTTTGAATCTTTGAATGATAGCTCTCTCTCCTCTCTATTTCTGTTAAACATCACATGTCTGTACAGTTCAAGAACTTGACAGGTAGATATCCAGGAATAATTCTCCAGATACTCAAGAGAGATTTCCTGTTCTTTCATAACTGAGGACAAGTAGTTTCAGTGATTTCTTTCAGTATGATTGATCTCTGTGATAATTTTCTTCTCTTTTTCTTTGGCAACACTATTCACAGATTGAATTGGAGAGATGTTTCTTTGGGTCAATAGGTTTCTTTTGAATTGCTTTAAATTTTAAATCAACTCTCTTAGGATTTGATTTTCTATTACTGCTGAACTTTTAAAGATACCTACTGCTCTCTTAGTGGGTTAGGCTGGACGAGGCCCTGTGTTGTTCATTTCTTCCTTTCAGGTTAATTCAGTGGAAATCCCAATGGTCAGGTGCCAGTCTCAACTGCCAGTTCAATTAAAAAAAAAAATTGTTGTATATTTTGAAGAAACTATTGCTTCCTTGAGAACGATGACCTTAGACCAGCAGAACCTTAAGCTGCAGGGGTGGGAAGCAAACATTTGTGGGTTCCTACAGGTGCTGGTGGGAGTATAGACCCCCATCCCCACACCTTGATTCCTGGACTGGGCATTCTGGCTATGGGAGAAACACCATTATATATCATTGGTCACTTCGATCGTGGGTTCAAAGCATGTACTCCATCCTATAAGGCAGCACTCCAACCTTGTACCATGTCAGCGTCCCTAGAGGCCACTAGACAATGGTGACTTGGGAAGATCAGTGAATTCCGTGGACATGGGGCCACTGCACCACTCTTTTCGCTATAAAATTAGTTCTTCAGTCAGAAGCAATTGCTAAATTGATTATTTTCATTCAACTCCCTAATCAATTCAAGTTCATTTTGGTATATATCATAAAGTATCATTCTAATTGCTCGTTTATAGTTTATCAAAGAAAATGATCTCATTTATACTCAGTCTTTGTTTCCTCTTGGTCATCATGTCAAAAAACAAAACAAAAAAGGCAAAGGAGATGACAAAGAAGTGTGAAATGCTCTGATTGATTTCATTATTATGAGAGTATTGGTCCTTGTTCCAATTAGTGATTCAAAGTCTACTTGTTTGCCTAAAATATATTAAATAAATTAGCTAAGTAATCCTCAAAGTATTCAAAAGAAAAAACCTTAAAACAAAAAATTCTTAAAAGGAGCTTCAACTTTTTGGTATATTATGAAAGGGATATTTGATAAATATAAAATTTTAGTATATGATTTATTGGGTAAATTGGTATTGATTATATTGATTGATTACATGTGATATAACATATATAAGTTTATAGATTTTATATATATATATAAATAGATTGGTTATATTAATTGGTTGCACTGATGTTGATATTTAGAATTTTTTTCTTCAGTTGATAAAACCTTGCTAATAGTTTACTGTGCAGCTTTCTAAGCTCTTTTGTATGCATGTATATATGGACACACACAGTTTTTTTGTTGCTTGTTTTAAATGTGGCATCATACTGTATATATTGTCCCATAAGTTGCTTCTAAATGTATTAGGGACATCTTTGCATGTTAATGTCTATGTGGATGGTTGTGACCAAATGGTTTTAGGAGTTGATTTTATAAATCAACCTACAGAGAATTAACATTAAATAAGTAACATTTATATAAATAATTTATAATAACATAAACATTTAAATATATAATATTTGAGCCTTGCCATGCAGGAATAAGATGTAGTCATATCTTCTTAAATGCCCTCTAGCTAAATTTTATAGTTTTCTTCATATAAATCTTATACATTTCTATTTATCCTAGGTATTTTATATCTTTTGCTACCATTATGAATAGGATTTTTGAAGAGAACAACGATTATTACCATTGATTTTTGTAAAAAAAAATTGTAGCAGTAATTGTGAACATTTTTGTCTTGCTCTCTTGGTTTTAATGGATAAATGTTAAGTGTGATGTTTGCCTTTATTTCTGATTGATACCCTTTTACAAGTTGGAGAGTTTCCCTCTTTTCTTAGTTTATACAGAGTGTTGTTGGGAGTGGGTATTGAATTTTATCAAATGGTTTTTAAGAGCATCTATTTTGGGATGATTTTTTGAATATTTCTCTGAGGAAACTTGATTGTGAAGACGTAACACCCAATTCAGTCATTATCTTTTGGATCTTTATATTAGTGTGCAATTGCCAGTTACAAAGTTGTTATATTTATTGAAGAAGGCCTTTAAAATCATTCTGATAAATCTTAAGATTAGAGCTAGTTATGTTCTAGTAGCATCGGATTTGTAAACCGTGCTTACTATTTGAATTAATTTTATTGAATTGATGTATAGAAGTCAATTGAGTCTTATAGAAGTCAAGCTTAGAATGGAAAGCATAGTAATATGGAATTAAGAGAGATTGTTTTTATGTTTCTTCCAACAAATGGTAAAGCCATTTATAAATTCATGCACAAACTAAGAACAGCCTTATGATCTTTACAGAGCATCTGCCGAAGTAAATTATAAATACCTCTGTTAAACTTTGAAATTATATTGGAAAATATCATAGTTCTGCACAATGGCTGACGAAGATGAAAAATCACTGAACATGTTTAAAACTTCTAAACTAGATATGAATAAAACACAAGCCCCTAACTCAACACCCAGGGAGAATGGAGTGAAAGGAGCACGTGTGGAGATTAGTTAGGGGACTGAACAAGGTGGTCTTCAAACGCTTGTCCCATACTACTGCCAACTCATGCCCTTGTCTTCTGGCCCACGGCATCCCTCTGAACTGGATTTTTGACTGTTTGGGGCCATGGGAAGCTTAAGCTGGGCAGTCCCAGGCAGAGAGTCTTCTGTACCATTTTTCTTGCCGCCCTGGCCAGCCAGACACCTGGCTTGATGCTCTGAGGACAAGTCAGGCACAGCAGTCAAATTGTGGGGACGATTGTTCCATAGCCTTTCTCAGTTCACCCGGAGTATTTTTGGATCATGTGAGACTATGGCATTCATTTGATCGAAATCCTTTGGTAAACACTTTTAAAAACCACACTACTAAAACAAGGAGAACATTGAACTCTTCTTCCTTATTGCAGTGCCCAATAAAATGCCAAAGTCAAAAACTTGTATCAAAAAACAATTAAATACAGTGTATATTTTAGATTAAGGTATGATTTTTTTCTACATTTGAAAACATTTTTCTATTCTCAAAATAAGGTTGTCTCTTTCTAAATATTTTTATATAAAAAGACCTTTCTGTAATGAAGTGATGGTGATAGTAGAGAATGTCTTCCTGCACAATTAGTTATTTATTTAAAGTAATGATCAGTACTAAAATGAAGACATATAAGGTGCCATGTGAGCTTGTAAAGAGGATCAACCTGAGTTCAGGGGCCAGGGAAGGCAGTCTCAAGGAAACGGCCCATCCACTAGCTTTATTCAGGTGGAATCTGTGAAATCAGTCTACCACCTAAATGATGGCTATTAGAATTAAGTATTTCAACATAGTACCCCATGAGCAGTATTTTTGCTAGTTTCCCTTCCCGGGTAGTGAACAGAGGGTCCAATCCCCCAGAAGCTGGAGGCAAACATGAAAATATAAGTTAGTGCTGCAAAGAGAAAGGAGAATTTGGTCTGGGATATTCCCTAGACTTGAAATATGTTCTTTCCTTCTCTTTCTTGGTGCTTTTCTTTCCTTACCTCCCTAGTTCTATCTTCTCCTTATGATCTCTCTGGTTCTTTCTTCTTTTTTCTTGTTCTACCTAAGACAAGGATCTTAGAGGAAAAGACATTAATGGGAGATAAATTTCCAAACCATCAAGGCTAATGAATTCAGAATTGTGTAATGATAAGCTCCGGTAGCAGTTGAACAGATTATGTAGACACTTGGTGGTGACAAATTGTCTTCATTGTGGAGATCTTTCCTTTGGGAGATCAACTGCAGAAGTCAGGCTGAGTATTGTTCGGAGGACAGCAGTAAGGGAAAGATAGAAGAAGTAAGATGGCTGTGCTATTTGCCTTTATTGAGCCTGTCTAGAGGAACCTAATATTGTTCTCTGGAGCCACGTTCATTAACTCTCCCTGGGCCACGTCTCACTTCACTGCATCCTCCCACTTACATATTTCTGAATAATAATTGTCATTTGGCCTTTTTATCCCCAGAGAAGAAAAGTCGTAAGGAGGCATGAATCTATAGATGCCATCTGAATGGAGGGGAAATGGGTTTGTTCTTAAAATGCTTTTATTTGTCAAACTAAAATAATAATCAACTCTCTTGGACAGGTCCTTGGTTGCAAACAAAAATATCCACTCTAGCTAGTCTAAGTGTAAAGGGATTTATGAAGTTATACAGATAGCTTGTCTTAAAGGCTAAAGTGATGAGCTCTAGGTAGAACTCCCAGAGCCCCATCGCAGAACTGGCCTCCCAAGTGACCTGCTGCTTTTCTCAGGATCAGGAATTCAGTTAAAAGCCACCACACAAGCTGCTAACACGGACCACACTGCCAATGGCTGGACCCACCCCTTGGCACGAGCCTGGATCAAAGTCTCCCGTGGATATGCCTTACTGGTGTATCCTCAGTCCCAGTCTGAAGCCTAGAGACCAGAAACGCTGGGAAATGGAGCTTTATGGACTTAGGGAAGGAAGGTATACAATATGCAGAATTATCACACGGTGGAAAGGTTATTCACAAGATTGGGACAGCTGTGAATGGTTGCTCTTCACTTTAACATCCGCCTCTTGGTCTCTCGACTAAAATTTTCTCTCCTTTAGGAAATTCCGGAGTCTGGGAATGCTAGTGAGCAAATAATAATCTGAAAAGGGAGCATGAGTGAAGCTTAGTTCCCGAAGGTCTTGGAACCCACATGAAAGAGCTTGAACTTGTTTCAGTAGGCATTCGTGTGTCACCGAAGGAGCAGAGGAACGTCACTGGAATTTATATGTATGTCTAGAATCCTTCTCTTTTGAGGATGTTATGTATTTCCACGGACAAAATTAAATTAAAGTTCTGTCTTCTAGACAGTTTTTCCTTTTTCTAATTTTGTCTGTCTTGCTTGCCTGTTACCTATTGCCCGTCATCTGTAATAGTAGTAAAATTCCGTATGCTCACTGTCGGTCACCCTCAGATAAACAGAGTCTTAGTGTGTGAGAATTTTGACCTTGTAATTGTTAATTCCAAGTGCTTCTGGATTGGTTGCTCTGGGTCATGCTCCTTGTTATAAATACTTCTATAATACTTCCTATCTTTGCCAACGTTTTAGAGCCAATCCAGGATCAAGGAAGGAACCAGGGTAGTGTTCAACTGTGGGAATACCTGGGGCTTATCATTGGTCTCTCTGCACCTATAAGCTCTTGGGGTGGTTCTAGTTATAGACCTCTGCTCTCTATAATTATGTGGGGAGGCTGGCAGAGAAGTAAGCAACAAGGCCAGTCTTCTCCGTGTGATTTGACATTAGGACTCATGAAGTCCTCTGTGGATGTTAGATAAGCTAGATTGTGGTTTGGATTTCAGGGTCCTGGGTGATGCAAAGCTCATCAGTGATCAGATACAAAAGAATAGGCAGACTTGCCACATAGCAAAAGTAGTTTCTTCTTGGGCAGAGGCAAGACTAAATTAGACCATGAAAAAACGAACCATCGACAGTATTACTAAAAGAACTCCCTGTATTTGAAAGTCTTGGCTATGGGGAGCCAGGCCGCTAAAGAAACAGCGGGCTGTCTTTGGCAGAGTGGCCCCGGTGTTACAAACGCACAGAGAGCGGTTGCCCAGGAAACAGTCTTAGCTTTAGACATGACCACAGGAGCTGAAGGAGACAAAGATCCAGAGGGGTGATGGCTCGAGATCTTAGTGGTCAGGCTGTCCCCATGTGAAAGGGGGAAGAGTGCATAGCTGGCTCTAACCGCTTTTCAGGATGAGACCTGGCAGAAGCAAGGGCATTCAACTGCTCTGCAGTGAGGGCGGGTGACCGGACTCAACATGATTCAGAGGCAGAGGGAAGATCTCAGAGAGGAAACTGGAATCCCTGCTGAAGAGGGAGCTCAGGTGTGTCCAAGGATGCAAGGTGCCCTCTGAGCGCTGTGGCTAGAGAGTTATGGTAAGATCATGTGGGGACCTCGAGAAGCGGAGTCCCCCCATTTCATGGCTCCTGGGTGGATAACTCATGGGCGGCAGCTTCTTGAGGTTATAAAAAGCTTTCTTCCTCTGTTGTACTGATCTCCTCCCCTCTGACTTAACAAAAATCAGAGGAATGTTGGCCCTTGCTCTCCTTTTCCCCCGTGTGTGGTGGGGGTAAATCCCTAGGCCCACATACACTTTGCACGTTGTATCAAAGCACAGAGTCGTTGGAGCATTCCACTCTAAATAAAGCAGTGAGCAAGACCAGGTATGGGCTTATATGATGCTTACAGTCTGAAAAGGAAGCAGTTAGTAAACAAAAGTTAGTAAACAAATGAACAAATAACATATTTGGCAGTGATCAGTGCTATGAAGACTATAAAACAGGGGGAATGATTGAGAGAGACTGAGAAACTACTTTAGTTTGAGTGGTAGGGATAGCCCCTCGGGGGAGATGACACTCAATGAAAAGAAACCAACCATGTGAAAATTGGGAAGGAGCATCACAAAAGGAACAGCTTGTGCAGTCTCCAATACATCCAATAGGGGGTTAGTATCCAAAATATATAAAGAAGTTATGCAACTTAATATTTAAAAGAGCAACCCTATTAACAATGGGCGGAGGCCTTGAATAGACATTCTTCCCAAAGAAGACATAGAAATGGCCATCAGGCACGTGAAAAGATCCTCCACATCACTAATTATCAGGGAAATACTAATCAAAACCACATCGATATAGCCACCTCATATCCGTCAGATTGGCTATTATCAAAAAGGCAAAAAAATAACACAGATGTGAGGAAAAGGAAACCCTTATGCACTCTTGGTGGGAATGTAAATTGGTGCGGCCACTATGGGTATGGAGCTTCCTCAAAAAATTAAAAATAGAAAAAAAATAAATAAAAATTAAAAATAGAACTACCAGATGATCCAGTAATTCCACATCCGGGTATTTATCCAAAGAAAACAAAAACATCAACTCAAAGAGATATATATACCCTTATGCTCATTGAAGCATTATTTACAATAGCCAAAATGTGGAAACATCCTAACTGTCCATTGATAGGTGAATGGATAAAGAAGATGTGAGATATATATGATGGAATATGACTCAGCCATAAAAAAGAATGAAATCTTGCCATTTGCAACAATATGAATTAAGTGAAATAAGTCAGACAGAGAAAGACAAAAACCATATGATTTCACTTATATGTGAAATTTAAAAGACAAAACAAATGAACAAACAAAACACAAGCAGACTCATAGATATAGGAGACAAATTGTCAGTTACCAGATATGACAGACATTGGGGGGATGGGTGAAACAGGTGAAGGGGATTGAGAGGTATAAACTTCCACTTACAAAGTAAATGAGTCATGGGGATGTAATGTACAGCAGAGGGAATATAGTCAATCATATGGTAATAACTTTGTGTGGTGACAGATGGCAACTAGACTTATTGTGGGGACTTTCATAATGTATAAAAAGATCAAATCCCTATGATATACGGGGCACCTGGGTGGCTCAGTCGTTAAGCGTCTGCCTTCAGCTCAGGTCATGATCCCAGGGTCCTGGCATCCAGCCTTGCATCAGGCTCCCTGCTCAGCGGGAAGCCTGCTTCTTCCTCTCCCACTCCCCCTGCTTGTGTTCCCTCTCTCGCTGTCTCTCTCTCTGTCAAATGAATAAAATCTTCAAAAAAAAAAATCTCTATGATGTAAACCTGAAACTAAAAGGATTTGTCTGTCAATTATACTTCAGTAAAAAAAATGACAAAAAGGTACATGACATGTTTGGGGAACAAAAAGGACGGTGGAGCTGGAATGCAGAGAATTAACAGAGAGTTGGTATGACATGAGATTAGAGATGTAGGCAGGAGACAGTAAAAGGACCTTGAGAATTTTAGAATTTCAAATATTTTCAGAGTAGTGTTCATGACCATTAGTAAATACTAAGCAGATACCTGACATGATTTGATCTATGCATTTAAAAATTTATTTATTTATTTATTTTTAGACAGGAGGGCGGGGAGCAGGGGCAGAGGGAGAGAGAGAATCTCCAGCAGAATCCACACGAAGCATGGAACCCGACATGGGGTTCAATTTCATGACCCTGGGTTCACAACCTGAGCCAAAATCAAGAGTTAGAGGCTTAACTGACTTTGCCACCCAGGCACCCCTGATTTAAGCTTTAACAAAACCATTCTGTCTGTCTGCTACTTAGAACATGGATTGTACAGGAGGGGCAATAGTGGGAGCAGGGAGACCAGTTAGGAGACCAGTGCGATAACAAGTAAGATCATCATGGCGGCTCACACAAGGGAAAGTAGGGAGAGCTAGAATGGATTAATTTTGGAGGAAAAGTTGACAGAACTTGCTCATAGATTGGATATAGGAGTTGGGGGGGGGAGGACTCATTTCAGGTCTTTCCCTTGAGCTTTTATGTGAATATTGATATTTTTTCAATCGGAATGGGGGAACTAAAAGAGAAGCAGGTTATAGGTGAAAGCTGTTTTGCATATGTTATGTTTAATACGCATATTAGATATCTAATTGGAGATGTCAAGTGTCCAAGTGGGTGTATGAGAATGAAGCCTGGGGGAGAGTCAGGGCTGGAAATATAAATATAGATGTTTTCCACATATAATTGAAATGCAAAGACATGAGACCCAACAAGAGCACCTGGGAAGAAGGTGTAGATAGAGAAGAGAAAGGGCCTAAAACTGAGTCTTGGGACTCATCAACATTCAGAGTTTGAGCCAAAAAGGAGGAGCCAGCAAAGAAGATTGAGAAGGAGTGCCCAGTCGGTGGGAAGAAACCTAAATGAGTATAGTATCACGATTCGTTGTAAACACAGAAGTCAAGAGAAGGAAGTATTTTAAAAAGTGGGGAATAATCAAGTGCGTTGAAAGGTCAAGTATTGTTGAAAAGCTAAGTCAGGTGAGGACAGGAAAGGGCCAATTGGATTTGGCAACATGGAGGATGCTGGTGAGCTTGACAAGATTAGCTTCTGTGGTGGGAGAGGGACAGAGCTGGATTATGAGTCAAGGAGAACTTGGGAAATGGGGACTATTTTCTATGGACTACCCTTTCCTAACCATGAGAGTAGTAAGGAAAGAAGGCTTTTGACTCTAGACCTACCTTAGCCCACCTCAGCGCAGCAAAGGACTGCGTCATGGTTTGGGATAAGGCTTCATAGTAATTTGGAGGCTCACTGTCCCTTTCCACACTTTATCTCTGAAGAACCTTGGGGGGGACTGGCCATGAGGGGAGGGCAGGATAATTGGTCTGTTTTTCTCTTATTCACTGAGAAGCCCAACCTATGGTTATCTTTAATACCAACAAGAAAACACTGGAATATTCATTTTATAAATCACCACTTCATTTTTTGGAGTATATGTGTTGAATGCTAATGACCCTTTACCTTCAACCCCAGCTTTTGGAAAGCTCACTCTTGTTAATGATATGCTTAAACAAATTAAACAACATGACTAATTCTGTGGCCTAGTCACTGACTGATTCCAGCAGGAAATTTCTCTTTAGGAAAGTTCATTCTGAAGGTACATTCATCTGATGTCTAGTCATAGATAAGGTGTTTCTCAGACTTTGAGGCAAGAATATCATCTTCTAATAATAGGCCAGTTGAACCTGAGATTGTTTATTCACTTTGATTTCTTTATTCAAAGCTGTGCTTTAAAAAAAACGAACTTATAAGAATCTCATGTTTGAAATAGGTTTCCAACCTCATCCTCCACCCTCTCTCCAAAGGGTAAAGCCTGTCCCAGCTTGTATTTCTTACTCCACCCTGGAGGAAACTGTTAATTTTTAGATCTTTCAAGATGCCAGACTGGTTAGTCAGATGATTTCTAAGCCTGTTCAACATGGCTCCCTCCCCCTTCAATCATCATTCCTGTGATTCTCGACTCCTTCAGCTTCTATTTAAAAAAAAAAAAATTAGAAAAGAGAAGTAGGTATTTAAAAATGGTACCTGTGCTCTCTAGTTTTGAAGACATAATATCAGGGTATTCAAGATGGAAGATAGTTGTTAAAATCGAAACCCAGTAGCGTTCTAGGAGTTATAAGGATTAATTAATCAATCAAATGATGTGCTCACTGCTTGCTATTATTATTATGTTAAAGATGTGAACACAGAAAATCTTTGCTGCTGTTCTAAGCCCTTCATAATCCATTATCTGTTCGCTTCTCAGTCTCATCTCATATTCACTACTTCATGCTGTAGTTAACAATAATATCATCATTCTTTTCAGAACTTGAAAGAACCAGCAGAGCTCTCTTGTGCCTCTTGGCTTTTATAAAGAATTCATTTTTCCCCTAGGACTGCTTTCCTTCCTCCCAGCCCCTCCCTACCCAACATGGTCTAGCTAACTCATGAGAGTTAAGTCTCACTGTAGATGTCACTTCCACCAGGAAGCCTCCCTTAATGACCCAAGATCCTTTGAAGCATCACTTCTACGTGCTCTGGTAATCCCTACATCATGGCACTTACCAGACTCTCTTAAAAAGTTACAGGTGTCTCCCTGGTACCAAGCCTCAGGGATAGTAAGTGCTCAACACATATGGGTTGAATGAATGAATGAATGAATGAATGAACTGAATACTATGACTTTGTAAGTAATACATTTTAAAAATATTTTCCTTTAACACATTCAAAAACATTAAAATGATAAATACGGCATTAAATGAATTACTACTTTAACTTTAGTCTAACAGTTTGTAAAGTTCTAAAAGTTCCACACGTTGTGACCAGAGACACTTAGCTAACGAGAACTGTTTAACATGATTCCTGAACAAGCCAGTGTTAACGCTTTGCACAGGATACAGGTAGGTGTCAAATAAACTCTTACTGGCAAAGAAATTAAAATGTAAGGTATTGACACACTTTCTTGGTGACACAAAAAGGAGAGGTATCATTTGATGATTTTCACATCAAAGTTAGTGGCCCTATGATATCCTCTCGGACTTGCTACAGGGCACCCCCCCNCCCCCCCCGCTGAAGACTAAATGCAAACAGCGCCACTCCCCAAGCACCCCCCCCCAATCCTCTTTGGCCACCATCCTTGTGATCCCCAGACTGCCACCAGCCTGACTAGGTGCACTCCTGGGAGTGTCCATAGGGGTGGGACTATGTAAGGAGGAGAAGCAGGACTGGACAGACAGAATGGCATGCACTTTGCTCTGGGCTTGGGTACAATTGGGACCCACTTGTGATAGGCATGAGGCAGTGCCAGCTGGGTCAGGAAAGGCTCTTGAGGTCCTGTCCCATTCTCTGCTTGTGTTCCTCCAGGTCCCAGTCTGGGCTAATAAAGCTAGAGTAGGAGAGGAAGGGGTTCCTAGGTAGACTGGCCCAGGCCCCTGGCTGGGTGGGAAGATGGTGGAGCCAGAAGCAGAGTCCAACATTTTATTTTAACTATAGACCCAATTCTTCACCCTCATCTGGCCTAGAAGACATAGCCCTAGGCCTCGGTTATTTTCCCTTTTCCTCGGCCTCATTCCCCAGTCCCTATATATTTCTTTTTATGCATTTAAGGGTTTATATTTCCCTAAATATGTTGATTTTTATTAATATAATTACTATCAATTATTCATAATTTTCTCTCAAAAGCAATACATACTGTGAGAAGATAAGAAAATCAAAGAATATGCATAATCCCACCAAACATCAAACAAAACAAGAAAAGACAAATACATGAGATAACGGGATCCACCTGCCCACCAATAATCAGTAACTACTTTGAGGTATATCCTACCAAACTTCTTAATACATTGTTACATAATATTTACATGTTTTATACGGTGTGTTTTAAAACCTGCTTTTTCACTTAATTGTATTTTTAGTATCCTTATATTCACAGTTAATAATTGTTCAATTTTTGTGTGTGTGTTTCTCTTGAAATTGTGTGGGATGAGGGCAGAAGAGTGAGATAAAATCATTTGTAGAACTCTTACACCTAAATTGTTGTCTGTAATAGGTAGAAAACACCCTAGCACCCTGCTATGTGAAAACCACGAAGGGTCTGTTAATTAAGGCAGCAGGGGAAAGCGCCAATGTGAGCCACAGAGAGTTGAGCTTGCTATCGCTCTTCTTTCTGTGGGCCTCACGTTACTTTGATAAAGTGGAACAAGGGCTGTGATTTCTATTTTCCTGCCTTGGGTAGGTGCATTACTACTCCAATGGAATCTGCTTGTAAACTTGCTTCTACTTAAACTCTCTTAAGTAGAGAGTTGTTACCAGATGATTTCTATGGGAGTATTGTTAGACTCCAATATGCTCCATAAAAGATCAGGCTGGGGCAGCGGGGTGCTGCAGCTCTGTGCTTCTGCAGTGTGGAGAAGGCTCTATGCCTGCACTTCAGTTGGCTGGATTCTTCATGGATGGTAACTCATGTTCTCCAGGTGCTGGCTCAGAGAGAAGGAATATCGCTGTATGAATGGAATCTAATCTGAGAATGAACCTCTGCTTGCCCAGAACCACGGCACTGAAACTTACCGAGATATACCACTGTGGTAGATTGGATGTTCCAAAGAGGACTGCACGTGCAAATACATCTCATCCCAAATGTTCCTCTTACAATGTTTCAGATACTCCTCCCACTGGCAAGTGTGAGGTCCGTATGTTCCACACCCTTGAAACTGGGCAGGGTTTTGTGACAACTCCATTCAATTCACTTGGTGAAAGTGATACCTTATGATTTCTGAGGTGAGCTCAAAATAGAATACAGCATCCATCTGGCTTGCTCTTTCTTGACATACACCTTAGAAGCCCTGATCCTGTATATACGAAGTCAATCCAGATATCCAGAAGGGGTGGTGGAGGAGTCATGGAGAAGCCTCTTAGAAACAGAGAAAGACCTAAGAGCCCCAGGCTGTGTAGGCTTCATCTGTGTTTGAATCTTCCAGCATCCACTGCCAGACAGGTAAGTGAGCCAAGAAAACCTGGATGCCTAACTGTCATGGAAAACAAGTCCCATTGGAGAGAAGCTCAGTGTAAAACATTATACAGCACACAAGGAAACATGCCACCACAGTTGTGTCTCAGCGAGTGCAACAAATGGGAGAATTTACACTCTGTTAACTATAGATATGAGAACAAATTTTATTTTATTTTATTATTATTATTTTTTTAGATTATTTATTTATTTATTTGACACAGATAGAGACAGCCAGCGAGAGAGGGAACACAAGCAGGGGGAGTGGGAGAGGAAGAAGCAGGCTCCCAGCAGAGGAGCCTGATGTGGGGCTCGATCCCATAACGCCGGGATCACGCCTTGAGCCGAAGGCAGACGCTTAACCACTGTGCCACCCAGGCGCCCCCGAGAACAAATTTTAAATTAAGTTTTCAATTTTAATTCCAGTATAGTTAACATACGGTGTTATGTTAGTTTCAGGTGTACACTATAGTGATTCAATAATTCTCTACATTATTCATGGCTCATCATAAGTGTGCTATGTTAGAGCAATTTGAAGGACTTTTATATAAATGTGTTTTAAATATTCAAAGGGATAAAGGGAAGAAGAGACTCTAGGACAAAAGTAAGATATTATGAAAAAAAAGATGAGAGACGAAACAGAGAATTTTACTCACAGATACGATGCAGAAAAATACTGAAGAACATACTTCACTAAGACAAAAATTGTGCCCGGGAGGAAAGAATGGGATACAAAAAGCAAATAGTGAGGAAGAACACTGATGAATATGTTAGGACAATTAATTAAATAATTATAAAAGTAGTAATGGTGATGAATAATTTAGTGAAGAACTAAAAAATACATAGGGAATTAAAAAATGCTAGATAGCAATACATAGTTTATAGGAAAGGAATTGTGAGCTAAGGCGTTTTATTTATTTTTGTTTGTTTAAGATCATCTTTAAAGGAAGGGGTTGAAGATATTGATGGAATGTTGAATGTTAAGTATAAATGTTAATATTTTAAGGGTAACCACTGAGAATTGAAATAAAAGGTAAGAATTCCAAAACAGCAGGAGTGTTTAGAAAAAGAGAGTAAATGAAAGAAAATTTGATTAATGGAGTAGAAGGCAGGAAAGGGGCAAAAAAGAAGCAAAGATAAAAAACATTAAATAAATAGGAAATGAGAAGGTGGTAATAAATCCAAAGATGGTCTTCCTGGTGTAAAAGAGAATGCTAATTTTCACCAAATCTGTTTTCTGTCTTCCAAAGCAATAGAGTTGTGGTTGGAATAGGGCTGCCCAGCTAATGGCTTCATTTTCCTGCTTCTTTGCTCCTAGGTGTGAGTAACTAAATCCTGGCCAATGCCATATGAGCAGATGAGAAGCATGTCACTTCTGGATCTAGGCCTTAAGAAGTCAGGCTTGTGCTCCTTTAGCCTCTCTTCTTCCTTCCTTGAGCTAGAACTCCCCTAACTAGCTTCTCCCACGTAGATAAAGGCAATGCCCTAGGGGATGGAATAGCAACAAGGAACAAAGGAGCTGCCCTAAAACCTGGACCACTTATCAGAAGACTGTTTCAGGAGAGAGAAATTAACATTGTCTTTTGGAGAAGCCAGAGAGGACGCATCTCTTTCTTACAATCACCTTTTACCCTAATTAATATACATGATAAATGAAAGCTGATTAAAATAGACGACTAAAAGGCAGACTCTCAGAATGAGTCAATACTACTGAAATTCAACTCTTATTTACAAGACGTACTTGAAACATAATGACTCAGAATGGTTGGAAATAAAGAGATGAAAAGATATATACCAGGCAACCACTAACAAAAAGAGAGCTATGGTAGCGTGCAAAATAGGATTTAAGGTGAAAAAACAATGGACAGATAAACATGTAGTGAATTTACCTAGGCAACTGGATTATAGTCCTGGCTTTGTGATTTATACAGTGGCAACTTGGGCAAATTCCTTTATTCTTTTCTAGTTTGAATTTCCATCACTATATAAGATGGTATTTTATTTGCAGAATGGTGAGAATTAAATGAGATAATACATGGGAAACTGGTTTTCTATAGCCATAAAAATATGGTAACTCAAATTCTATCACATAATTAATGCATTCAACCTTTCCTGAGCACCTATGATACATCAGAAACTGCACTGAGAACTAGGAAAATGGAGATAAGTCAATCATAATACTTGTCATCAGGAATACTATATGTTAAAAAATGAGTTTATTAATAAAGTCTTCCAAGGCACTGTGGTAGGGTAGGGGGCATGTGCATTTCATCTAGAGTGAGTGGCCAGTTCTAACCTGCAGCAGGGTCAAAAGATTTCATAACGAAGCGACTCTTAGATTGAATCCTGAAAGATGAGCAGGTGTTTGGACAGGCTGAGTAAGAGGAAGGGCATCCCATGAGACAGCACAGCGTAACATTATGTGGCCTTACAGGGAACTGCATGTGAGGAGCTCAGAGTTGTTTGATGAGACTAGAGAAAACTTCATCCTACAGGTAATGGGGGAGCCATTCAAAGGGCTTATTCAGGGAATGACTCACTCCATTTTGTATTTTAGAAGACTTAGTTTGGCCACAACATGAGAGATGACAGTGGTGGAGGTCCCACCAGCTTTGAGACAGTGAGACTAATAAGGAAAGAAATGCAATATTTCTGAGGCTTGAAACAAAGGGCCTGAAACCAGGCAAGATCAATGAAATGGAGGGAAGATGATCGACAGGAACGTTCTGGTGTGTGGATGGGGCAAATGGGAGAGAGAAGAAGGAGGCTGGGGCAATTTTCAGATTTCTCCTTTGGGTGACTAGGTGAATTCTGAAGACTTTTACTGAGAGCATGAGACAAGAGAGAAAAGCCAGCTGGCAGGAAAATTACCTTCTGTTTTAGTGAAGCTGAGTTTAAGGTCCCTGAGATGTCAGGGTAGAAACTTCTGGTAAGAAATCGGCTTTACAGAACTGGAGAGCTGGGATAGAGATGGCCATTTATGAGTTATCAGCACAAGGCTGGTGGTGGAAGTCATTCATGGGTAGGTGTGCACAGAGCAGGCAGCATTAGAAACAGAGTAAGGGCAGATTATTTAGGCACTCCAACATGTAAGCGGCGGCAAGAGGGCTGAACAAGAAACTGTTGGAGAACTTGGAGACCGAAATGTCAAAGGGGCCAGTGGAAGAGAGTTTCAAGGACAAATATCAGGTCCCCAACGACAAATGCTGCAGATAGGTTAAGTAAGAAATGAACTGAAAATAACAACAACAATCTGATTGTTTAGGTGGGCATTTTTTAAAGCCACAAATGGCCTTTGTCAGGGTTACCTGGGTGGAAGTCCGTCTGCAGGGAAGAATGAGTAGTAGATTAAGAAATGTGTGTGAGAATACTGAGAACAGGCTTTTATCTCCCAAAAAGCTTGGCTGTGAGGAGGTGGGGACTGGAGGCAGACTGGATCAAGTAAGTGTTTTTGATTTTTCAGTTTGTTTTTAAAATGTGTGAATGTGTTTGACATGATTAAGAGCCGTGGGAAGATGCTGATAGAAGGAGCCTGAAAGTCCAGGAGAGGGAATAACCCGAGAAAAGCCATTCTTGGCTTGGACCTAGATGGAAACCGATTTCCACGCCAGAAAGAGGATCGGAAACGCCATTTGTAAGGTTGTTTTCAAAGGGCTGGAGGAGGTGACTTGCCATTTATTTAGCACTCACTGGGAGCAAGTCCCTTTCTCCAATTTGAATGCACTGCTGGAATTGGAAGGCAGATTGACTCCGTGGTCGGATTTCTTTCCACGAAACCGTTAATCATTAAAAATGAATAAAAGCAGCACTCTCTCAAGCTTAAACCCTCCTGCAGATGCTAATCCATCTGCAATCTTTTTAACCTCACAGAGAACAACCCATGCCTGGCACAGCTGGTTCGCGAGCGGCTCTGGAGTGCAGTTATCTCCCTTGCTCTGTTGAAGTCGGTAACTGTCCAGTGTGATTTCCTTCGAGACTCAGCGCCCGAAGGACGGGATGTGCCTGCAGCCCCGGCAGCCAGCGTTTGGAGGGAGGCGGGCGCGCCTGCAGGCGCCGGGAGCGGGGAGAGAGGGAGAGGGGCTCCGGGAGGCGTCTCCCGGGACTCTCAGCCGGCGTCTCCCGGGACTCTCAGGCACCGCCGCTCGGGTGGCCAGCGCGTCGGCCGGCCCAGCCCGGGCTTTCCCC